>NC_056737.1:714188147-714205647 GCF_019279795.1 Protopterus annectens
TAGAAGGCCTTGTGGTTGTCTTTAGCCTGTGAAGCTATCTTCACCTTGGTATTGGTCTTGTTTGACTTAATTAGTCCTCTTGGTTTCCTGTTTAGTTTAATTAGAGAGCTCCTATCATTATGGGAGTTGCTCTTCCTGATTTTAGCCATGACTTTTTTCCTTTTGTTATATAACCTGTTAAGGTTAGGATTGCACCAGTGTGGTTTGTTTTTAGAGTTTGTTTTGGGCTTACTTTTAGTAGGTACAGCAGCCTCTATACAGCCATTTACATTTGAAAGGGGCAGTAAATTTTGGCAAGCTATCACTTAATAAGATGTAGTTTGCTTTGTAATACTTCCTAACTCTTGTACGGTTTTCTGGGGTTACCAAGTTGATTTTTATTTTGAAGTAGAAAACTTTGTGGTCTGACCTCACCAATGAGGAAGTGACATGGGGGGAGAGTGCAGTGCTCTCATATATTGCTGAGTACCAGATCCAGTATGTTTGAATCACTGGTGGGTGTGTGCAACATCTGGTCAAGGGTATTTGTGTTAATAAAATCCAGGAATCATTGTGCCTGTGAGTATGAAGCAGTATATGTTTCCCAGTTTATAGAGGGGCAGTTAAAGTCTCCCATGAATCGGTATTTGGTTTAATGGTGAGTGTCTCCAGTACTAAGATATGAGCTATTCTAGGGACTTAGAGGGTGAACTATAGCTTGCTAGGATATCATATGGGACTTTGTCTATGGTGATTTGCATATGGATACATTCCAAGTCATCATCCTCTTTAACCAAAGTAAAGTTTGCTTGTTGCTAATATAGATTGAGACTCTTCCACCTTTTGGCCCCATCTATGCACCTGATGGTATAAACGTGTGGAAGGCAATGAAGCTTTGCACTGCCTGAATACTTTCTATGGATTTAAACCATATCTTAGTAACTGAACAGATGTATATATTCTCCAGAGTGAGGGTGTGGAGTTTATTGTGTCTCTGGGCATTATTTGCTATGTTGGTAAGTTTATCAATTTGGCATTTCCTAAAAAACTTTATGTGGATGGGTAAAGTTTTGGACAATATTTGGAAGCCTAAGGGAGACAGATGCAGACTAAACTTTGCAAAACACCATGGTTTGTTAACCATATCCTCCCATGCAGATAAATATTGAATTCACCTGTAAAGACATCAGAAACTAAGCCAATTATTGAAGTCAATCATCCTTTGTTTGTACTGTAGCATCATCCTTGGTGTAGGTAGAATGCTGCTCAATGCAAGGCACATATCTGCCTTAAACATGTATCCAGAGAGATCAACGATGTCTGTCTTCACATAGTCCAGGAAAGTGTGTCTCAGGTCATTAACATTTACATGGATGATTACAGAATCATACTGGTGCCTATGGTATATTGACTTGAGTGTGTAGGTAACTTGGTGGATCCTGGCTCCAGATAAGCAACTAACCATTATCTCCGTGTTCAGTCTTGCGAGTTGGGCATCTGTGTGTCATACATTGGAGTCCCCTGTGACAAGAGTCCTGGGTAATGTGTTTGCTTGCCTTATGGGCTTTGTTCTTGGTGCTCCACTGAATGTATGCATATGTATGTTTTTTCTGTTCCTTTTGGTGAGTGCTTTAGAGATTGCTGAGGGTAGGTGTTGCCATTTATAAGCTTAAGAGGTCTTAGAAGTTTAGGAAGATTGCTTTTTAGTGCCTCAGCATACGTTGGTCTATGGTGTGGTGGACACAATGTGAGTCTGTGTTCTTGACAGCCTTGTTTGTGTGTGAGATTTGTGCCTCCAGTGAAATGGTGTATGTCCCTCTCTCTCATACTGTGTTTGTTTCTTTAAGGACTAAATGGCTGTCTGTGAACATTAAATATTGCTGCATTGTCCCAGGATGCCCATATCTACCAAGTTGGCTTCAGAAACATTTGGAAACTGCATATCCATGTTGTCCTTACCTGTATTTGGGTGGGCTATTGTAGGTTGTGGAGTGGGTTATACAGATGTCTCCTCGGATGGTCTCTGAGGTTTGGCACTAGACTAGATTAGATTGTGCTAAGATTTGATAGAAGTGTTTGTTATGTTTAAGTGTAATTCTGATGGCTGCCCAAAACAGCAATTACTAGAAAATGGAAATCAAAGTCTAAATCAACTATATCTGAAGTATCCGATATTGTAACAGAGTTAAAAGAACTGGAAGTGTGAACTTTAGAAAGGGGTAGAAGCAAATTACAGGAAATTGTGGGAACAGTACAAACAGAATAATAGGAGTGATTTTTAAGGAAAGGCAGAATTGATTAATTTATATAATGTTGGACTGATGATAGTTGTACAGAATAATATATGTGCTCTATAATGTTTGCAACTGGGAATGTTAATATGGTTTGTTTACTGTTAAATAAATGTATGTTTGTCAATGTCTTAAGTGCTAATTTTAAAAAGATATTTAAAAAAGAGTTTTGATAGTAGTGCTGTTTAATGGGTAAACTTGCCACTCTAAATTTGTCTGAGCACAATGGCATTGTTTTAGTCACACTAAGTTACAGGTTTCAGTACTAATGGAAGTTTTATAAATAAAATTTACTTTCTGGGCATTTGTGTCTGTACAGGGCATTGCTAACCTGTTAATGTAGTAACACTAAGAAATAATGCTTGCAAGTGTAATCCTACAACAAAACAACTTAAGCTACCTTGACAAAGCATTATCAAGTATTAGGGATCTTTAGAATGATTTAAAGGCAAAATCAACAAGTAAAGCAAAAATAAAGCAGTAAACGTTTAACTGAAGTGCATAACAATAAAATAATCTGTTATCTTCCAAGGATGGAACAGGATTAACTCAGGACCCCTAAGAGTGTGGAGAGGGCACCAAGGAGATGGGAGCTCTGGGAAAATGAGAAGGAGACAATTTGTTAAGTGCAATACATGTTTGCTGGGTGAGCAGTTAGTATTGTGGATATATGGAAAACAATGGTGGGAAAGTACTTAAATAGGTTACAGAACAGAAAATGGCAATGAAATAGAGGAGGGATGGACTTTGAAAGTTAGATTACCATAAGGGCAGAAGGCAGAGAGACAGCTTTTTAAAACCATGACAAAAGAAGGATGGGAGGATTGGGGAAAAATGAAACTGGAGCTCTAGTCCTGTGCCCTGGGGTGGGGCAGACTCAAAAAACAGGAAAAAAACAGTACCAAGTTGAACAGAAAGTCACTGGAATGCAACTTTAAGCAGGTATATACAGCTATACAAAGTAGTGAAGCACAAATCCTGGAGCAAAATTCATATTACTGCCACTACTGCAATCCTACCACAGACTAAGGCACAAGACTATGCAGATATTTGCCCCTAATACTGTAAAAAATAACTAAATGAAGTTCAACTCTGGCTGTAGATCACAGTCTGGCCACAACTGTGAAAGAAGCTGCAAGACTGCTTGAGACCCCACATTGAGTTCAAGCTACAAAAAGCTGCTACTTATGTGTAATTCTACTTACAGAAATAGATGTTCAGTACAATGTAAAAACAATGCTAATATCTTGCAGTATTAGACAGTCTTCACACAACTGCACATGAAGCTACAAGACTAAGATCTCAGAACAAACTAAAAAAATTTCAAACAGATAACTTTTTGGGCTAAAACATAGACAAATGGAGTGAACTACAAAAAGTATCACCACACAGGTCACTATAAGTGCAACTTAAAATATTTAAGCAGAATTTAAATAACAGGTCTTTTTTTCTTCCCTTTTGATAAAAGCTTGTATGTTACACCTCTCAGAGTCTTGAACAAAAGACCTTGGGTGGATACAGCTCTTTGCTAAATATAGCAGACTTATTAGAGAGAGGTCCATAGAGTGGAATTGCATTGGATGCAGCCAAAGAGCATGGGATAAGGAAAAAGTGGGTAGAGCATGTAAAATAAAAAAAAGATATCAGATGGAAGCACAGATGGCCGAGCTCCCAGGATGCCCTTAAGATCCATGACCAGCCCCTGCAACACCGGAACAGGTATGGTGGAGGTTAGGAGAATGCTGGGAGATCCAGCATGAACATGGAACACTGAGGGCCAGGCTGGTATTGTTGATGTGCAAGGAGACCAAAAAAAAATCTCTTTGTTACATATAAAATTACATAAAAATACGTATAATTAAAAACTATACAAATTTATGTTAAGCAATACTGGAATGCATAACTAAATTACTGTAACTTTTTGTTTTTCAGTAGTACTTTGATACTTAAAAATATTCAAATCTGGTGGCAGAGAAACACGTGACTATTTTATCTGTAGAATTGTAAAAGTCTTGGAAGGATGTCTTGGGGTTCTGCTATTTACACATACACAAATAGTTATACAGTAACCACTGTACATTATATTAGCTAAACAAAAATTATATCAACAATATGTTGTATAGTGAAATATAACAGTTCATAACATTAGTATATTTGAAAAACAGCAAGTATATCTAGAGTAACCTTGATGTTTAATGCAAACATACAGACAATATCCAATGACAGGAGAAAAGAGATATAGGATACATACCAGAATGAGAGACAGCAGTTATAATTATGTTACACATGACTGCTGAAGGGAATCAGGGCTGGGATTCATAGAAAAGCACTACACAAGTGCACAGCAGTAGTATTTTTGGAGTTTGCTTCTTGGGACATCTCATGGTCAAAAGACTATGCATTACTTACAGTCTTTAAATCTCTGTACCCTTCACATAATTGTCAAGTAGTACTTTTTTCTGCACTGTTGGACTATAAATCCCAGCCTAGATGTACAAAAAGCTAGGCAAAACAGCCTTGTATCAAATAGACTCTGAAAAGAATAGATAGTGGAAAGGAATAAATATGAGAAAAGATAGTAGAACATATGACAGAAATGGACGAAAGGGCGAGAGATTGGTGAGAAGAGTACTTTTTAGGAATAACATGAAGACTGATAATGATACAACAGAAATGGCATGAGAAGGTAAAAAGTGGGTGAATTTCAGTAAAGGAACCTGAATTATAAATTAAAGAATGTACATGTAAGAGAGAGAGAGAGAAAAAGAGAAAGGAGGAGGAAGAAAAAAGACAGTTACTAGAGATCACAGGAGATGGGGTAGAAGTTTGGTAGGAGAGAGAGCTGTAAACTGTAAAAGAAGAAGAAAGAAACTTGTGAATACTTAACTAATTCATATAACTCTATGGTAACTAGACATGTTTACTGGCTAGGTGAAGCATGATGGCCATTGTGGGAATTTGTTTGGTGCCAGGTTTTCATATATTACAAGCAAGTTTATTTGTTGTTTTGCTATGCGGGCACCATAAGTTGAGTTTCCTTGTCTATTGGTAGACAGAATTACTTGAAGTAAGGATGCACCAGTGGAGCAATAAGGTTTAGAGGGGGGTTACATGGTCAGTATGATAGGTAATGTATGAATTTATTAGCATATAATAGCCCATGAATCGTTAATTGGGTGGATGGACTCTATGCTCACGAATGGACTGGAAGGGATATGTTCTGCACTAGAAAGAAAAGCAGAGAAATGATGTGGTATTTGAACCAACCTACAGATTCAACATTGAAATAATATTGTCACTGAATAACATAAAAGTTCTTTTAATAGGCAAAATTAACCCTCTAGAACCAGCAGTATGTGAGTAGGGACAATCTGAAATGAATCTTTATGCCATGGCACACAAAGTGGGTGTTTCAATTATGAAGACTCACTACAGTTCTTAGAAGTTTTCAAACGTTTATTTATTTACTTTTTTATTTGTCAGCTTTGCTAATTGGCTGGTACAAGACCCTTTTCAGCCATTACCCAGGCCAAAATCAACAACAATAACAAAAAATTCGCAAACGTACATAGGAATTTATATAGACAAATGCAATAAACAACAGAACACTGGAAATACAAAGAGTGGCATTATATACCAAAAAATGTATATTAAACTATGGGCATAAATACAAATATGTAACAAAGTCTAATAGTAAGTTAATATATAGACGCTAGGTATATACTTCTTTTAGACATTAATAATACCCATTTGTTTACCTGATAGACCCAATGGACACACAATCCCCTTTCAGAGACAACACGGAAACAAAGCTAGTTAAGTGACTTGCATATGGTCACACAATAGGTAAATGAGGGATGAAGAACTCAAGGCCTGTACCACAGGAACTACAACTCACAGCCTTAACCCTTTGAGCCAACTGTCAAATTCAGATGATGTGGCATCAATATGTAGATGTATTGTAAAGACTGAAACCAGCAGCAAGTGTAACAGTATAGCAATCCAAATGCCACCAAAGCAACCAAAGCATAAAAAAAATATTGAGTGTTGTTGTCTTATATCACACAAAGGACTTCATCAGAATGAATAAAAAAAATTTAAATGACTTTGTGTCATCACTAATCACCTGACATTCCCCAAACTTATAAAATTATCTCATTATTCAAAAATTACAATTGCATATAAAATCAATCACATAAAAATATGTTGTTTTAAAATCATAGCTTAGATGCTCTATGATTTTAAAATAAAATGGATAGAAAGTGAATCATTGAGACCAAGAAATAAAGTCACTATTAACAATTATCAATATAATTCTTTAGATTCTAATACACTGTGCCAGTCACCTTCTCTTGTCAAGCGGGGAGTCTTTCTAAAACAAAAATTGAAAACTTCTGGAAGTTGATACTAACAGTAGATTATTTGTACAAAGCATTGTTCATATCCTTCTTATGTATACAATATAAACTTTCATAAATGCTACATTTAAGAAGTCTCTCAGTATTGCCAATATAAAGTGCTCTACAAGACTGACAAGTAGCCTAATAAACTACATCCATAGTATTACAATTATATCTACCTTTACAATAGATCTCCTTCAAATAATTAATAACCTTAACTTTATCTACTACATTAATGTAAGGGCAATATGAACAGTCTCCAAATCTATTCATTTTAAAACTCTCATTTTCAGAGTAACCTTTACTTTTAAACAAATTCTTATGATTTCTTCCTCTCATAAATGCAAATTTGATTTCGCTACCCAGTTTGTTTTGCAAAATGTTATTGGAATTAATGGTTAAACCCCAGTTTTTAGTCATAATTTCCTTAATTGTTCTACTATTAAAGCAAAAGGGTAGAACCACAGCTCTACCAAAATTATTCTTACTGTTACATACATAATTGTCATCCTTTAGTTCACTTATATTTCTTAAATTTCCTCCTCTTAAAATAGCCTTAAAATTAGTTGAAAAAATTGTTACTTCCCATTCAATTTTTTCAATGAACCCTTCTGCGTAGTCTCTTTTGTAAAACATAATTTTAAAATTTTAATCTCAGTCATAAACAAGTGTCAGGTAAAGTAGCTTTAAAGATTGAAGAGAGTTAAGTTATCCACTGTCTTTGAAGCATTTGCATTTATATTCTTTGTGAAGATATTTGTTTAATTGTTTCTTAAGCATAGTGGATCATTTTATCATTATCTTTCACAAAAGGAAATGGAAGGTAGTTTGAAGTTGCTAGAGCTCCACAGTTTATAAGGTGATTCATGAACTGTTATTTTATTATTAAGTGTAGGCAGTATCTTTTGTGAAGCTGTTTGAAGGTATGTGTATTTAGAAGGTATCTGACTGCATTATGGTGCCAACTGGCATACTTGCTGAAGGCAAAGTGATGCTGTCTGTGTGGGGTGAGGTTAATAAAATGAAATATCTTGTTTTTGGGTGTCTGTAGTAAGGTCATGTTTTGTATAAAGGCATTGACTATTAGTCAGTCCTGGGGATTAACACATTTGTAGCAATTGCTTGATGTATTTTAAAAGTAAGAAGACCAGAGATGCTATATTATATCTTTAGTTGTTGAGATACTTTGAAGGTGATGTTATTCACATGAGTATGAAAGGAAAGTAAGTAATCTAGTAGACTCACTAGATTTTTGTTAGTTAGAAGGGCACCTTCAAGACTGAAATTGAATGGAGAACTTATCTTAGAAAATTTCGTGTCCCAAAGATCACAAGATTGGATTTATTAGTATTGGCAGACAGTTTATTTTGAGTGTGCAAGTTTCATATGGAGATGAACTGGTCTTGTGAGGTTTGTATCACATGTGTGATGCCTTTGTGACTTGAGGTAAAAGCTATGTCATCTGTGTACAAGGTGATGTTTAGTTGTGGTAGTCCCATGAGCAGTTGTTGATAAATAGGGGAATTCCAGGGTAGTATGCCAAGTGGCCCAGTGATAGGTATGAGTGGAGACAGAAAAGGTTCTGTTGTATGAGTAACTTGTAAATCATTGTCAGAAAGTTTTAGCAACAGCAGCAGGTTGTAGTCAATTGTCTCAAAGGTTTTTGGGGGTATGGAAAGATTACACCAATAAGACGTCTTTTGCCTATATTACAGAAGATTTCTGAAATGAGGGAAAATATGGCAGTCTGGGAACTGCCGTTTGGACCAAAACCATGCTGTCCATCAGTAAGGAGATTGTATTTTTGTACATATTCCAGTAACTGCATGTAAAGTAGTGAATACATGCTTGTGGCTAATTCTTTGAGAATTTCAGGATAAAGAAAGGAAGTGGACAGAGACTTAAGAAAGAGTTTGCTAGAAGATATGCATTGAGTAGACTGTCAGAATTTTTAAGGCTGCTGGTTGGGAAGTTTGCAGATTTCTAATTAAATCAACTTTTGATTTAGCTAAACTTCTTGAGTTCTTTTTCAGGGGACAGTGTGCAATGTGCTTACTGATATTATTGGGGGTCTTGTATGCACTCTTTCCAAGCTTTGTATCTATTTTTAATCAAGGAACATAATTCTGGAGTTATCTATAAGACGTGTGGATTTGTGCGCACTTTTGGAAATATGCATAAGTTTATCTTCAGTAGAACTAAGTAAGTTGTTAAACGTTGAAAGAGTTAGAGTAGGATCAATACATGCATATACTTAAGGGAGTAGCTCAACACCAGGTTGTGGTTCAGAAAGAAGAGCGAACCTTAGCTTCTATCTGGAAATTCCAAAATTTTCATATTAAATCCCTTCAAATCTTCAGAATAAGTTGCCTTGAGTCAGTATTCCTTTAAAGGAGCTTTATTTGGATTAGTCCTTTCACTTTATAGACTTCATCAGATTAAGAAAAAGTTATAGTAATACTGGCTAAAGCATTGCACTTTTATTTTAATTTTAGCAAAGGGGAATGAGAAAGGTTGTTGTGATTGACTTTCTTATTAGCCTTCTAATTGGCTGTAATTGAAGCTCCCAGACTGGTTGTACTTCCTTACTATTAATTAAAGATCCTGAAAACATTATGCAAATTATTAGTAAGTAGTGGATCTACAAACTAAAAGCATTCCATTTGTTTTAACCTTACATTACCCCATGAGTGACATTTTAAACTAAAGAAAATCCTGCTTTGTCTGAATGGCACTCGGGCCATTTGCAGTAACAGTATCTTAGGGATGCCCTGCGTTTGGAGATTCCAACAGCCCACCTTTAAAGAGAGAATTGTAAAAATATATTAATTTCCTGTTTCTTCACTCATAATGCCATCTTTTGTGTGATGCCCATGAAAATGACTTTTTGAGAACTTTATCTTATAATATTTGCCCTTTTCTTTATGTATTTTCCCAGAAGTTATATTCAACATGTAGGCAAAATACTGAATACTTGTAAATAATATTAAAAAGTCTATAGATGCCATGGTAATTCAATGACTACTTGATGTTTCCTTTCTAAACCTGTTTCAAACAGAAGTCATGCTTGCAGTACACAAGACAGAGATCATTACGTCAGTCTGATAACTAGCATTTAATATCTCTTGAGATACAAGAAGAAGCAGTGTTGCTTCCAAAACAGGAAACAAAATTTAAGTTTTTTTTTTTTCCTTAAGGGATGATGCTGGTTTTACCATTAATTAGTATATTGTATTTAAGTACTGAAAACACAGTTATGCACTTTTGGAAATGTAAAACTACTGTGTGGATTCAGGGATGACATAATTGGCAGCTCCATGCAGAAATGTATCTCAAAAAAGACACTGAATTCAGAATTATAAAATGATTCATCGCTTGTAAACAAAATAAGAAAGAAACCTTATATTTGGAATGGTGCCCGACAGCTGTGCAGCTTGAGATTCAAACAGTACTGAAGCTAAAAATGTTGATAGTTCCTTAAAAAATCCATGAACATATGTATTCCTTTTTTCCTGCATCTGTTTGTACCTTTTGTACTTTTTCTTCCTTAATCAGGAACAAAATGCAAAATATTTAACAAGGCATTGCCACCAAAAAATAAATTTAAAAATATAAATTATACCCTTAAAAACATCATACAAAGGCTGGATCCCTTATTATTTCATTTATGAAGTAATTAGACATTTTGTGTCTTTTATAATTTGTTCTCAGTTTATTTGCTTCATCCAGTTCAGGGTCATTGGGAGCCATAGTCTATCCTGGTGATCAACAGGCATAAAGCAGGGAAAAAAAAACCTACAGAGAATAGAGTTAGTCACAGGATGCACTCATATACAGACACATAAACACACACACACACACACACACACACACACACACACACACACACACACACACACACAATACACATTTACAGCTAGTTTGGAGAATTGTTTCTAAGCAGTCAGTGTGCCACAATGTAATCGCTTTTAAAGTAATTTCTAGGACTTACAGCCTGGTTTTGCTTATTTACATGTGTATTTGATGTGTCTCCCATTGCTTACAAAACATATATAATGGTATTAATAAGTAGCACAGGCAAATACCATTCAGTAAGTATTATTTTACTACGTGCAATCTGTTTTTTATATATATATATATATATATATATATATATATATATATATATATATATACATATATGACAAAAACATGTTTAAAGCCAATCTAGGTAGAATGAAGGAGCAGCACACTGTCTAGTCCTATTCATTTTCATTTTTCTCAGCATACTTAACAACTGTGCCACCCAAGGGCATAGTGACATAGTAGATAGCATTGTTGCTTCACAGCAAAAGGTTGCCCAGTTTGATTATTGGCTGGAGTGCCTTCTGTGTGGAGTCTGCATGCCCTTGCTGTGTTTACATGGGTTTCTGCCTGGTGCTCTGGTTTCCTCTTAAATTCCAAAGACATTCAGTATGTGGACTGAACACTCTAAACTGGCCATAGGTCTAAGTGTGCATGCGGATGTGTGGTGTGGAAGAACTACCAGGGCAGGGCTAGCCACCCGGTGGTGTAAACCTTGGCTCTAGATGATTGTCACTGTTGAGGTGATACCCCAACCCCATGCGCAAAAATGGGAAAAAGTGGTTGTGGAGAGATGGATGGATGTGGATAGACTAAACAACATCAGCTCTATAAGGAAAGTTGGAACTACATGTGTCCCCTGTCCTAGGATCATCTGTAACAGAAAAAGATTCTATGCTAAACTGAAACCAGACCTTGAATGAGCACATGAGAAAAAAAGTGGTTTGGTCTCTTCAAGTCTTTCAAATGCCTTGAAACAAATATATAACAGTAATTAGAGACAGCAAAAAAAAAAAAAAAAAACTTTTACCAGTCTGAAAAAAAATGAGTATTCTCTAAAGAACTTCTAAAAAGATATCAAGGATATGATGACCTTCTAATCCACTATATATTCACCCCTCTTGTATCATCTATGTCAACTCTATATTGTTTGTCTATTCAGAATGCACTTCAAAAAAAGCTGCCTCAAAAACCCTGGCAATAGCAACTAGCCCAAAAACTCATAGCTGCACAGAGCCCCCCTCTTTTATCTGACTTATCACTAAAGCTAGTCAATCACTACATTTTTCACATGCTCTGCACTGCTATCAGGTTCAGAGGGTTTGCTACTACAGATGGCATCCCATTCAACAATGTCCAACTAGCAGCTGATACCACTATAAAAACACTTATAATGCTAATAAACAAAAGTGTATATGTGATAGTGTCATTCTTGTTGAAAGTTGTTGAAAGTTGCAAGAAAGTGCACAAAAAAGACTGATAAATAACAGTGGACAACCACCATCCAATTGCCCTAATAAGTCTCGTTGCTAAAATGTTACACATTTTTTTTCTTGAATGATTACTAAACCAAATCATCAGTAATTCAATTCTTACTTATATCCAACATGGCCTTCATCTTTGACATGATGACAATAGAGTGTTTAATGTAACTAACCACATAAGGTCACATCTTGACATTAAGTAAGTGCAATGCTAACTTAATTTCTCCGTGACCTTTGATAATGGAGACCACACTCTACTTACAATCTTTTCTCCCATAGTATGTCCATTAATAATGCAGTGTGACACCAGAATTAAGGGACAGGTAACAAGCTGATAACAGAAGAGTACAGCTTCCTGTTCCCAGGCATGTCTTCATAGGAATTTCTACAAATATCAGTTTTTGACTGTTAAGAATGCAATATGTGCAAATAATGCCATGTGTTCCAATATGCAGATGACTACACTCATCTGTTTTGTTGTGGACATTAAAACCCTTAAACTATGTCTGCAGAATACCTTTTTCTCATTCAAGTCCTATCTAAGTAGCACCTACTTCATTTCAGCCCAAAGTACCCAAGACTATATTGCTGTTAATAGGAAATCAGAAGCATATCCTCTGACAGGTCTATATTACTTTATCGAATACTCATGTATTCGAAAATGTAATAGTCGACCCCTAATTGTCAAAAACGTCAAACGTCGAACTTTTCAATGGAGATCTCCATACAGTGTGGAAATTGAAGTTTTCCATTGTCTGCACTGTATGGCGATCTTGGAGTTGGTATATTTAAGTAGCAGGGGTGTGGGGGTGCAGGGGGACTTGGCCTCCTGCTTACAGCATTTAAATGGTTTGTTTGGGTGGGTTTTTGTACTTTTTGTGTTGTTTGACGTTTGACGGTTTCGACAATTAGGGGTCGACTATTACCTTTTCGAATACATGAGTATTCGATAACGTAATATAGACCCCCTCTGACACATTAGTATGTCTACTCTTATAATGATAATTGAATGGAGCCTTTCTGGAATGATAGGGAGTGCTAAACACCTGGGAATTATTGTGGATTAAACTTTAACTTTTCATATCCATTAGAAGCTTACTTGCTTGTAATAAGGCTATGCAGCTTCTAGGGTCACTTTATAAGCTAAAATGTTTCACAGTCTTCAGTCCAGAATACGATTTCATAACAAATACTTTAATCATGCTAATCCCCAAGCTGTTCTTCAGCTTTATACAACTTACTAATCTTTCACATTATGATATGAATAAACTTGTCACTGCATACGCTACAGTAACAACATCGGCCTTCAACATACCCCTCAGTCAGGACCCACTACTGCCTTTATCTATGCAGTCTAGGATGCCTGAAGACCCAGCACAAGAACACAGTTATACCAGCAAGTTGCTGCATAATGATTCCTGCAGCTTTCTAACCAATACTCTGCAGTGTACAGCTCTGCAGAGGAGGTAAGGTTCTCTGGTTTCCAGTTGCTTGTCTGTCAGACATATTGTAGCCACTGCCACTAAACCTTAACTTTTTAAACAGGTAAAACTCAAGTTACCTACTTTCACATCTAATTTCTCTAGAGCACACTGCGGAGTGCATTCTTTTCAATCTTACCTTTAAGCATCCCTGTGACTAGCACTTTCTCTAATACCTGCTGGAAAGCACTAGGAAGCCTTAAACTCATACAAACACTGAACTCTCCTTGTTAACAAGGAGAAATTAATAGTAGGCACTAAACAGCCTATAATTGCAAAGTACCTTGCTAAGGAAACAGCTCCTATACTTTACAAAGAAAAAAAAAAGCCCCAAACCAGGCATGTCCAAGGGTCAGCTTCCGGTGATTTCTCCTGTCCACCTGGTGAATCTGGGCATACTGGGGCAATGCAGCAATTGCCTCATGTACACAGACAACCCTCTCCTCCTACCACCCAACACTACAACCTGTGAGAGATGCACTTACATAGCCAAAATGGAAGCAAAGCTCTCTCCACCCAAGATTGTGCTAAACAGTCAAGAAGAGAAGGTTAACACCCACACTACACCTCAAGCAACATATAGCCCTTCTAAACCCGCACCACCAACACCCACATATAGCAACACTAAATCCACATATGCAGAGGCCCTTAACTGTAACCTGCCCAAGCAACAAAGACCTCTTAAGCTGAAGCGCAAACAAACACCAATCACAACCAATGTGTCACATAGTTCACAACACCAGTGTGCCACCCAGCAACAGCCCCTAAGGCAAGACAATGTACCTAACACTTTAGTCATAGGTGACTCTATAGTCCGGCACACTGATGTCCCTCTCACCAGGTTGAATAAGGAGAAAATTACAGTCAGCTGCCTGTCGGGTGCCAGGATCCGCCACATAACGCATGCACTCAAGTCACTCCACAACAAGTACAAATATGACTCTGTCATTGTCCATGTTGGAGTGAATGACTTGAGACGTACCTCCCTGGACTACATGAAAAGAGACATGGAAGAGCTCTCGGATCATGTGGCCCAGGCAGGTATGACCCTAGCCCTGCGTAGCATCCTGCCTTCACCCAGAATGATACCACAATATAAGGATAAAATGATTGACTTCAACAATTGGCTAAGCTTATGGTGTCATTCAAAGGGGATCCAGTATCTGTCTTCCTGGGATGACATGATTGACAGACCACGATGCTTTGCCAGAGATGGTCTGCACCTGTCGCCCCTGGGATTCAGGTTACTGGCTAAGGCTCTGCCACCCCTATAGTGCCTTTTTAGGCAAACTTCAAAGGACAAAACCACCACTGTAACAGGTACAAGCATGCAAAATCTGAAGGTAATGCTACTCAATGCTAGAAGTCTAAACCTCAAAATGCACTCTCTCGAGGCACTCCTAAAAATGGAGAACATCGATATCTGTGCAGTAACTGAGACCTGGTTCAAGGCTCCAGAGAGCACCCCTGCAATACCAGGCTACAACTCTTACCACACTTTTCGGCCACCAAACCAGGACCCGAAACACTAAAGGTGGAGGAGTGTCAATATTCACCAAGGATATTCACACCACCAGGCTAGTAGGCCAACACAATGTGTCTGAAATTCTCCAAGTGCAACTAACACTAGGTAAGACTGCAATCCAAATTGTAGCTTGCTACAGATCCCCACCATACCCCAAGATTCTCACTACACCTTTCTAAACATACTGGAAAATATTAAGATAGAACCAAACACCCTAATACTGGGTGATTTTAACTACCCTGCCATTAACTGGGAAAACTACTCATGTCCCAACACCTTTGCTTAATGGTTCTTGGAATTCATAAATTCCAACGCCCTGGATCAACTAATCCATAGTCCCACCAGGGGCTCCAATATCCTAGACCTGGTCATTACCAACATGGGAAATCAATGCTCCATACCTATGGTCACCCCTCGTTAGTCAGGTCTGACCATAAGCTAATCACCCTTAACATCCACATCCCACCCCCACCTCCCAGTAAAGAAACCACCATAAAAAACTTCTCCAAAGCCAACTTCATGCTACTCAAGTCAGAAGTGACAAACTTCATGACACCCATGCAGACGGGAACTGAAAGTTCAACTGCTGAATCCTACACTAAGGCACTGTACGAGCACATCCACTCATGCATGAATCGTGCCATCCCAAATAGAACCAAAATGCTCTCATCCAAAAAAAGGAAGCCAATCTGATGGTCCCCTGCCATAAACAAACTTTACAACAAAAGGAAGAAACTTTTATAGAAAAGAGGAAAATCCCAGGATGCAAAAACTCCCTTACTAGCCTCAGTAAGAAACTGAGATGCCTCATAAAATCCTCCAAAGCTAGTTACGAAAATAAAATTGCCAAAGATTCCAAAGACAACCACAAAGCATTCTATAACTATGTCAAGAATCTAAATGGCAATGCTCAGATCTGCTCTGAGCTAAAACAGAATGGCATTAAATATACTGATCCGAAGGATATTGCCAATATCCTGGCAGATCGATTCAGTGCCAACTTCACCCCCCTCTCACCCACTAAATGGCCCATCTCAATACCGGAAGATTGCCAAATTCCAGTAATAACGGCCACACAGGTACAAAATGCACTCTCTAAAGCCAAGAATACAGCATCCATGGGACCAGATGACATCCCGGGCTGTGTACTACATGAACTACAATATGAACTGGCACCTCACCTAAGTGTCATGTTTAATCATAGCCTCACCTCAAGTTTCGTGCCCACTGAGTGGTGCAGAGCTACAGTTATCCCAATCCACAAGGGGGGATCCACCTTGGATCCCAGAAACTACCGTCCCATCAGTCTGACAAGCCTTATCTGCAAGGCCATGGAGTGTATTATCATGGAACTTATAAACAAAGACATTGGCAACCTTCAAACACTGGACCCCACCCAGTTTGGGTTTGTGAAGGGCTGATTTTGTCTCCTGAACCTGATTGACTTCTTTGAATCAGTCTCCAGAGCCATGGACAAGGGTAAGGTGGTCCACAAAGCCTATCTAGACCTTGCCAAGGCCTTTGACACCATCCCCCACTCTGGAATCATAGATAAACTTACTAAGTTGGGCATTAATCCCTATGTCACCCAATGGGTTGCTAAATGGCTTACTGATAGAACCCACACTGTAAAAGTAGCCGACTCCAAATCCAGCTCCAGACAAGTAACAAGTGGAGTACCTCAGGGTTCAGTCCTGGGGCCGCTCTTGTTTGGCATCTACTTCTCTGAAGTACAGGTCAACACTAAGGGACTCTGGCTAACAAAGTTTGCAGATGACTGCAAACTGGGAGCCATTATTGAATCCCCAAATGATGTGGATACTCTACAAAAGGGCCTTACAGAAACAGATGCTTGGTGCTTGAGCCATGGGCTCAAGCTCAATGCCAAGAAATGTATTGTTATCCCCTTTGGGAAAAAACATGTATCCATGAATTACCATATAGGTGGCAGTACACTAAACACAGAAAGTGTGATAAGAGACTTAGGGACACAGGTGGACAGTGGTCTCACCTTCGATAACCACATCGCCACAACAGTCAGGAAATCCTTCTATGTGGCACACCTCATCACGAAGGGCTTTTCATCCAGAAAAAAGGAGGTCATTGTCCCACTGTACTCATCCCTCATTAGACCCATTATAGAATACAACGCCCCATTTGGTATGTACCTCTCAAGACATCTGCAACAACTGGAATGGCCTCAGAAATACCTCACTAAAAGAATCACAGGCCTAAAGCAGATGCCCTACGCTGACCGCCTTAAAAAACTCCAGCTATACTCTGTCCCATATCGTCTACTCAGAGGTGATCTCTGCTTAACATACAAGGCCATGTCAAACCCAGAGCTGTTGGACATACTACACTTAAAGAAATCCCAATCCCTCAGAGCTACACGCTCCAGGGATCTAAACCTTGTCATCACAATAAACAAAACATGCTGGAGGGATAGGTTCCTGACCCAGAGACTCCCCAGACTCTGGAATAGATTGCCCATACA
>NC_056737.1:714210647-714279513 GCF_019279795.1 Protopterus annectens
AAAGGCTCCAGGGCCATTAGCCTAGTACACACCTATGAATCTATGAACCTATGTTTATTCATATTTATTAAATGATGCAAGTCTTCCCTTAAACCATTTTATTCTAAATTGAGAGCATCTTCTTTGCTCTCTGTTTCCTGAGAATAATCTACAGAAAGTTCCATAAATTCTTCCTTTGACATATCCTCTTCACAACCTATGAACCTATGAAAGAGAATCTAGTGACCTATAAGCAAACACCCCCAGCATATAGACAATATAGTGGACATATAAAATAGATATGCACACAAACAATGAGTAAGTGATGTCTGTAGGCACACACGTGTGTACATGTATCTATGTGTGCTTGTTTGGGGTGTATGCATTTTTTTATGGCTGTAGTAATATGCATGTGTGCAAAATACAGCACAATCTAAAACTAATACAAATATCATAAAACAATTTATGTGCAAAAAGGTGCTTTGGATCATACCACATATGATATCATTACTTCCATCACAGGAAACCACGTGCCAGGACAATGGCCATAGACACAGTGTGACTACAGCACACTAACCTAATTCATTTACCAATGTTTTGCATGTATTTAAAAGAAAAAGGTATGCTAGACTATATTTTTATTACACTTACCTCCAATAAATTGCATGGTGATGTACCCTGCTTGGTTTTGACTCTGTGATGTGGAAAACTCAGCAGAGGGGTGCATCAGATCCCCTGTTTCATTCTATTTATAGTTTCATAGTTTAGTACTAGGCTATCTGCCCTGGGTCATTTGTAAGCCTAGCCATAGTGATGTGGCTTTTGCCACCCCATGAAATGGTACAAAAATGTACAGAATAAATTTAGAATAATGTGCCTCTGTCTAGTAGTGACACAATGAAGGTCCCCTTATGTAATAGAGTTAGTTTACTGTGCCCCTGTCTAGTAGTGACACAGATGTGACCCCTGGGGTAAACTTACAATCTCCCATCCACTCATCAAGATTTCTCTTGAAGAGAGTCAGTGAGGGGCTCTGCCTAATACAAACTGGGATCCTGTTCCAAAGCATGGGAAGCCTCTGGGTTATGAATCTATCCCACCAGCATGTCCTATTCATACTTGTGCCGAGGTTTAAGTCTTTAGCTCTCGTGGTCCTGATGGATTTGGATTTTTTGAGGTGGAGCATGTCCATCAGATCCTGATTTGACATGGCCTTGTACATCAGGCAGAGATCACCTCTGAGTAGGCGGTATGCTACTGAACAGAGCTGAAGTTTCTTTAGTCTGGCAGAATAAGACATATGTTGGAGACCCTTGATCCTCTTGGTGAGGTACTTTTGTGGTCTCTCCAGCTGTTGCAAATGCCAGGTGAGGTACATACCAAATGGGGCATTGTTCTCAATCATGGGTCTGATGAGGGAGGAGTATAGGGGTACAATGACATCCTTGGATCTGGATGTGAATCCCTTCATGATGAGGTGTGCAAGGTAGAATGTTTTTCTAACCACTTTGGCAACGTGGGTGTCAAATGAGAGGTCGCTGTCGACTTGGGTCCCTAGGTCTCTGATTACTTTTTCCGTACTCAGTGGGTTGCTGTCTATGTGATAATTTGTGGGTACTTTGTTTTTCCCAAAGGGGATGACTATACATTTTTTGGCATTTAGTTTAAGGCCATGACTCGGCACCAGTTGTCTTTTTCTATGAGGCCTTTTTGTAGGATGTATGTGTCCACTGATGTATCAACTATGGTGCCTAGTTTGCAGTCATCTGCGAATTTTGTCAGCCACAACCCTCCCATGTTTGCTTTAACATCTGAGAAATAAATGCCGAACAAGAGGGGTCCCAGGACAGATCCCTGTGGGGCTCCACTTGTGACTGGCTTTGAGTCTGACATTGCTCCAGTGATTTTAACTTTATGGGTTCTGTCCTTTAGCCAGTTTGCAACCCATCTAGTGACATAAGGGTTTATGCTTAAGCTATTGAGCTTATCCATGATGCCTGAGTGGGGTATTGTGTCGAAGGCCTTAGCCAAGTCCAGGTAGGCTGTATGGACTGCTTTGCCCTCATCAATGGCTCTAGTGACTGTTTCGAAAAAGTCAATCAGGTTCAAAAGGCAGGATCTGCCCTTTACAAAGCCGAACTGGGTGGGGTCAAGTGTCTGTAGGTCCCCTATGTTTCTGTTTATGAGTTCCATAATGATTCTTTCCATAGCTTTGCAGACCAGGCTGGTTAAGCTTATGGGGCGGTAGTTCCCAGGGTCTGTAGAGGTACCCCCTTTGTGGAGTGGGAGCACTGTTGCTGTACACCAGTGTTCAGGTACATTTCCTGAAGTAAGGCTAAGGTTAAATAGCATTTTTATGTGCGGGTTTAGCTCCTCTTGGAGTTCACGTAGCACGCAACCTGGGATACCGTCAGGTCCCATTGATGCTGTATTTTTAGCTTTGTTTAGGGCGGTTCTCACTTGGACATCTGAGATGACAGGGAGATTACATTCAGCTGGGATAAGTATTTCTTCTTTTGGGGGTGAGGGAGGGGCAAAATTTGCACTGAACCTGTCAGCCAGAATATTGGCAATATCTGTGGGTTCAGTGTATTTTTTGTTGTTGTGAACTAACTCTGAGCATATCTGAGAGTTTCCGCCCAGGTTTCTAACATAGCTGAAGAAGGCTTTGTGGTTATCTTTAGTGTCCTTAGCGATTTTTCTCTCAAAGTTGGCCTTGGATGTTTTAATGAGAGAACGTAGTTTTCTGCTAATGTTGATCAGAGATGTCTTCCCTTTATGGGATGTTGCTCTGACATGCAGTAGCTTCCTTCTTTTGTTGTACAATTTGTTAATGGCTGAGGTCCACCAGACAGGACGCTTGCCTTTGGTGAAGAGGGACTTGGATTTATTTGGGATTGCATGATCCATGCATTCTTGGAGATGTCCATAGAAAGCATTTGTGAAGGATTCGACATTGTGGGATGTGGGCTTTAAGGATTCCATCTCAGTCTTAAGAAGAGTGAAGTCTGCTTTTGAGAAGTTTTTCACTGTGGTCTTTTGTGCTGGGGGTGGAGGTGGGATATGTATATCCAGAGTGATTAGTTTGTGGTCAGATCTCACTAGTGAGGGGTATACTTCCGGTGTGGAGCATTCTGTCCCCATGTTTGTGATGATCAGGTCTAGTATATTATCTCCCCTAGTGGGAGAGGTGACTAGTTGTTTCAGTGCATTTGAATTTATGAATTCCAGGAACCTTTGGGCTAGGGTATTAGGGCTAGAATAATGTACCCAATCTATGTTTGGGTAGTTGAAGTCTCCCAGTATGATGGTATTTTGTGATACATTCATATCCTCCAATGTCTTCAGGAAGGCTGAGTGGGGTTCCTGAGATTGGGAGGGTGGTCTGTAACATGCTACCAGTTGTATAGCAGTTTTGCCTATGGTTAGTTGCACCTGTATGGTCTCTGATGCTTCATATGTTGCTACTAACCTGGAGGTGTGGGTGTCCTTGATGAATATGGACACTCCCCCTCCCTTTGTGGTTCGGCCTGGGTTTTGGGGCCGAAAAGCATGATACGAGGTATAGCCTGGTAGCACTGGAGTGCTCTCAGGAGCCTTGAACCAGGTTTCAGTTACTGTACAGACGTCGATGTTCTCCATGCTGAGGAGTGCATCGAGTGCCTGCATCTTGAGATTTAGACTTCTGGCATTAAGCAGCATTACCCTTAGTTTTTTTCCATTTTTGTTTTCTAAGGAGGTGGGTTTGTCTTTTGATCCTTGCCTAGAAAAGGCACTATGGGGGTGCAAGAGCCTTAGCCAATATCCGGAAGCCCAGTGGTAACAGGTGTAAGCCATCCCTTGCGAAGCAGCGTGGCTTGTCCAACATGTCATCCCAGGCAGACAGACATTGGATCCCCTTAGAATGACACCAGTACTTGAGCCAATTATTAAAGCTGATCATCTTGTCTTTGTATTGTGGCATCATTCTTGGTGAGGGCAAGATGCTGCTCAGGGTCAGGGTCATACCAGCCTGGGCTAAATAATCGGAGAGCTCCTCTATGTCTCTTTTCATGTAGTCCAGGGAGGTACGTCTCAGGTCATTCATGCCAGCATGGACAATGACAGAGTCATATTTGTACTTGCTTTGGAGTGACTTGAGTGCTTGTGTTATGTGGTGGATCCTAGCTCCCGATAGGCAGCTCACAGTCACCCTCTCCTTGTTCAGCCTGGTCAGCGGGACATCAGTGTGTCTGACTATAGAGTCACCTATTACTAGTGTATCAGGCATGGTGTTTGGCCTTAAGGGCTGTGCTTGGTTGACACACTGATTTATTGAAGTATGTGTTGCATGTGTTTTGTTTTGAGGTGGTGGATTTTTGGATGTCTGCTTTGGAGCCTTTGTTGTTTTGGTAAGTTTTTTATTAGAGCCTCCGAGTATGTCTTTGTGTTTTTATGTGTTTGGTTTGCAGTTGTGGTAGGTCTATGTGGGACTGGGATTGTTGTGTGTGTGGTTACCATCTCCTCCTGTCTGGTCATGCCAGCCCTGAGTTGAGAGAGAGTTCAGCCTCCAGTTTGGCTATATAGTTGCATCTCTCACATGTATTTGTGTTTGTTGGGAGGAGGAGAGGGTTGCCTGTGTACATGAGACAATTGTAGCATTGTCTCAAGATGCCCAGATTGGCCAGCTGAACTGGAGAGGATGCCAGTAATCTACCACTCAACATGCTAGAACAGTATAAGGGAGTGCTTTACCTTTAAGGGAAGTGGTTATTCACAGGGGTGGTAGGTAGATGTAGTGCTTTACTTAGTACAAGAGTGCTTACTTAGTAGAGGAGTATTAAGAACAAGTGCTAGGCTTATAATATAGTGAGTAGTCTGATTATACTAAGAGTAGAGCTTCCTTAAGGGAAAATTTGAAGAGCAGACTTGGCGGAGCCAGAGGAAGTTTAACCTTGTTTAATCGGCGCTGTGCTATGCACACAATCGCGCAAAAGCGGATTTTAAAATGGGAACTACAAAAGAGATAGAAATGGTCCAAAACAACCAATTACTACAGCTGTTGTGCTGAGGTCACTTCCTACAGGGACAGGTAGGCTGCTCAAGGCTCCCCACTCCCACTGGTGAGCAAAGAAACTTCCTTCTATCCAAGTAAGGTAATGGACAACACAGGAACTACACCACAGCCCAGAATACAGCAATGCCTGTAAACTGGTCTAAACTAGTCGAGGAGAGGCGGGAAAACAAGGATTATTTTTTTTTTGATAGAAACACACAGAAAATGCAGAAACAGTGATAAATCAGTTACACAGGCTAGCACACTTTAGTGGGCAGCCTCAACAGTTAAATTAAACAAACAAACAAACAAACTTTCGATCAAATTCGACTAAAAAGTAACTTTAAGTGCAGATTTTAAAATAATGCAGCAAACAGTTAAAAAACAGTTCAAGCTTGTTCAGGGTAAGCTACAGAAGCTATTCCAAGTGAAAAAAATACAAAGATACTTAAATCCAGAAAGTAGTCACTTTTCTGAGTTCTCTGTAGCTAGGACCACTCTGCAGGACCACGAGGAGCTTGTCTGAGCAGTATAGCCAGAAAAAAACGCCCATAGGCGGATTTTAAACAGGGAACTACAAAAGAGCTAGAAATGGTCCAAAACAACCAATTACTACAGCTCTTGTACTGAGGTCACTTCCTACAGGGACAGGTAGGCTGCTCAAGGCTCCCCACTCCCACTGGTGAGCAAAGAAACTTCTTTCTATCCAAGTAAGGTAATGGACAACACAGGAACTACACCACAGCCCAGAATACAGCAATGCCTCTAAACTGGTCTAAACTAGTCGAGGAGAGGCGGGAAAACAAGGATTATTTTTTTGTTTTTTTTTTTGATAGAAACACACAGAAAATGCAGAAACAGTGATAAATCAGTTACACAGGCTAGCACACTTTAGTGGGCAGCCTCAACAGTTAAATTAAACAAACAAACAAACAAACTTTCGATCAAATTCGACTAAAAAGTAACTTTAAGTGCAGATTTTAAAATAATGCAGCAAACACTTAAAAAATAGTTCAAGCTTGTTCAGGGTAAGCTACAGAAGCTATTCCAAGTGAAAAAAATGCAAAGATACTTAAATCCAGAAAGTAGTCGCTTTTCTGAGTTCTCTGTAGCTAGGACCACTCTGCAGGACCACGAGGAGCTTGTCTGAGCAGTATAGCCAGAAAAAAACGTCCAGAGGCGGATTTTAAACAGGGAACTACAAAAAAGCTAGAAATGGTCCAAAACAACCAACTACTACAGCTCTTGTGCTGAGATCACTTCCTACAGGGACAGGTAGGCTGCTCAAGGCTCCCCACTCCCACTGGTGAGTAAAGAAACTTCCTTCTATCCAAGTAAGGTAATGGACAACACAGGAACTACACCACAGCCCAGAATACAGCAATGCCTGTAAACTGGTCTAAACTAGTCGAGGAGAGGCAGGAAAACAAGGATTATTTTTTTGTTTTTTTGTTTTTTTGATAGAAACACACAGAAAATGCAGAAACAGTGATAAATCAGTTACACAGGCTAGCACACTTTAGTGGGCAGCCTCAACAGTTAAATTAAACAAACAAACAAACAAACTTTCGATCAAATTCGACTAAAAAGTAACTTTAAGTGCAGATTTTAAAATAATGCAGCAAACAGTTAAAAAAAAGTTCAAGCTTGTTCCCATTGACCTTGGCAGTTTGATAAATGACTAAAATATCAGGGTGAAAATATATATATCCACACATATGGAAACATGTTTGTACATGGCAGTGATGTTGAACATGGGTGGGTTCAAGCAAATATATTGACACCTGTGATGGTATGCAGTTGGACAATAACTCCTATTGATTGACTAGCTATCACCCCTGACATTTGGTCTTCTACCCTTTGTAATGAGTTTTGTAAATGTAGTCAAGTGAAGTTAGAATATCATAATTCACTGTCTCCAGGTCCTTAATAGCCATGCCAGTTTAAAATGCATGTTCCTCAACTGAACAGTTACCAGGGACTGGTTCCTTAATGGAAGAAACTGTGCTACATTTTTTAAAGTTGAATGTTAGTGCATTTTTTATACACTAGTGGTGGGTAGTGTATGCTGTATAAGATGCTTCTGCAGGAGTTCAGACTATGGTTGATTTGCAATAGTCATCGTACTGAGGGAGCCAGGGATTACTGCTCACCTGTGCAAGTGAGAAGAAAATAAATAGAAAGGACCCAGTCCCAATTCCTCTGATACCTCACTACTCATCAGGGAATGTAATGAGAAATTACCTTTCCCTCTAACTGTGCTCTTTGCCATCTTTGATAGCCACTTTTCAATCCATTGACTTGCCTACACATTAACTAAGAGGCCTTAAGATTGCTCATCATCTAAACATGCAGATTATCATTAAAGGCTTTGGTGAGCTCCACCTATGCAGCATGCATGACAAGCCCTTCATTCAGTGCAGCTAATACTCCCACCACATATGGTGCCAACTTTTAGAGGCAGGACCATCCTTTAACAGGCTCATATTAATGTCCAGATGTAATAGGTTATTTATGTCAGCTGTACCAGTTCCATAATGGTCCTTTTCATTATTCTACATAGTATTCATGTGAAATGTATGGTTTGTAGTTATCTGAGTCAGCTGTGGAACCTCCCTTCTGGATGGGAACAACCATAGTCTGCCACCATAGACTGGAGTTGTAACCAATGAAGAAGGACTGCTACAAATATGCAATGGAAATAGAATGAAGTTTAACACTATGACAGCACTCAGACATGTCAGCCATGTCCAATTACAGCATTAACATCAGGGATTACCTTAATCCACCTGAGATCATGGTGCTACCTATTATCACCCCTGCCTATTAGTAGCTCCCTATGTAGACAGAGTACTTTGAGGAGAATTTTGTTCCCCTTCTCTTTGATCTTCACCTTTCACTTTGTGATTTCCAGCTGTAATCCAATATGACAACTATAAACAGAAATACTATATAAATATACCCACAGCAATAATAAACTTATACCACTACTCTTTTGCAGTGCAGTGATTCACACTGCACTGAACTGTGTAATATTTACCACAAGTGTTCCACACAAGGTATAAGCCAAAATCTCTAAAGAGACTAAAACGATTTGTTGATCTATAGCTCAATGCAAGCAATTATGGAATTCTAGCCTCAAAATGAAATATAAATAGCAGACTACTCATACATACATAATAAGTGCTATGCATTCCTTTAGTGTGTGGACTACACACCAGGAATCTGTGTATTACCACCAAAATGTGGTCAGTCCACAGAATGCTGCTCCCCAGTGTGGCACATACTTTGCAACTTCATGCAAGTGCAGCAGCTATTACACAATAATACATTGTACTGATATATGGCCACACACAGGCACCTTTCATAACCAGTGTTTTGTAATGCATGACAGCCAGCACATAGTGTGTGTGTGCTTGTCTGTGTCTGTGTGTCTCTGTCTGTGCACGGATAAAAGCCCTGTTTGTAGACAGCAACAGAACAGACATCAGTATTTCTCTGCTTATGTGTAAGGCAGCCACTGTTCAAGTACAGACATACCTCTGCTCTTGTACAGTATATGGATGTCATGGTACTGAAAAAAAGCATATATCTATAATACAGGTGTGTACTGTGGCAACTGTTAATGTTCCATGTGTTCAGCTGTCGTGTTTTCTAGAACATCAGCCAAACAGGACAAGTCCCAGAAGACTCTGTCATGAAAGATCTTTGGGCAACTAGATAATGGAGGCCCTGGAGAAGCAGTCAACCACAACAATATGCAGAACTAAATGGAGAGGCTCAAAAGGAGATGGTGGATGCATGTAGTTAAATGCAGAGTTTAAGGATAGAAGCTTCTAATGAGCTTTATCATGCACTCCTGGCTTTGATTCCCTGAGTTTGCACGTGCCTACTGTGTGACTCTAAGAATGTCACTTAACTACACAGTGCTGTTAAGTCACCCCTGAAAAGAAGCAGTTCTGTCTTGTGGGTGTACCTGGTTAGCAAATAAGTAAGCAGCAAAAAAAAAACCATGAACAGAGTAAAGGGTCCAGGAAGTGCTGTCTGACACCTGCCAGGGAAGACCAGCAAAAGAAGACCCAGAAGGTGATGGCACATGTCATCAGTTAGGTGATGAAGTAGTTATGAAAAATAACTAAAAAAAACTGTGACTTTAAAGTTGTTTTCCGCAGATATTTTGATTGCAATACTGCTAATGTGGTATATGCAGGGGTTTGTGACACTTGCAATGTTGTTTTTACATTGGAAAAACGTCTGAGTAGAATTAAGGAGCATTGTCAGCTATATGAAAAAAGGGCTTAAAGATTGCATTAGGGAAACATGGTTTGCACTGTACAGGATTTCTCCAGTTTAGGTTTCTAGTGTCAGAGCAGGTGGATGTTTTTTTATGGGGACACTGATACTCTTATTAAAGTAAGGGAACTGAAATGGCAGTTATTTTTAAATGTATAGTCTTTCCCAGGACTTAATGAAATATTTAATATTAAATGTGCTCTATGCTGGCTCAGGTAACCTCTGAGTCGCATTGCTACCTTTGATCTCTGCTTTTTAGAGTTTCTGTGTGTTATTTTAAATTTGTTTTAACTACCTCTTGATTTGCTTTGATGTTTTATTACCTTAGATAAACTTAGCTCATAGGTAGCAACATGTTATTTTCGTTTGTCACAGCAGATTTTTTCGATTTTTTTATTGCTTTTTTGTCCCAAAGCAATACTTGAGACCTACACTGCTGTTTTTCTCATTATTTGTTTTTCTGAAGAAGTTCTTGGTACGAATAAAGAATGAAAGCATTCAAAAACAGGTTCTGCTTTATTTATTTTACCTGGTATAAGAAGCTTTTATTGTATTTAGTTTTTCTTCTTCTTTTTTCGGATTTGTTCTTTAGTTGTGGAAAATATTGTGGTCTTCACTGCAGTGGTGGTTATATGAGGCAACAGCTATAGTACCTAGACTAACATAGGGAAAACACAAAGCACACCATGCACTACACTGTCATGGAGCTTTGTGGTGTTTGCAATGACCTGGAGGTCCATAAGTGGGCCATGGATTAAACTGAGATCAACCAGCCAGCAAACATGAATCCAGCAATAAGCAGAACCTGACACTCCCAGGTAAGGAGACATGCCATTGGTTCACATGCAAGTCCTTACTCTGCAGTATCTCCTGTGCAAGGACACCATGAAGCCTTAATTCCTAGTTAGATAACTGCTGAAATTTGATGAGTGCTTCAGGCCTTCGTGTTCTCCATGGCCTCTTCATGCCCCTGTTCATTGTCTAGAGTTATTCTCACCACAATGACTAATCAATATAGCCATTGTCTATATGTACATATGTATGTGTAAATGTATTATGTATTAAACTGCATGCACTTAGTAGACAATGTATAATACATACAAAAATGAACTGGCCCATTTGTTCCCCATGGGGTGAGAAACGATTGTGGAAGGCCATCATCCAACCATCATTTTATGTTTGGTTGGTTATTTGTTTGTTTTTGGGGTTTTTTTGTTTTGTTTTTTTTTGTCCTAACCCCTCTAATAACCAAGGAAAAGATAATGTTAGAATTAGGTATTCACCAGCCAAATGTTGTCACTCAATAATATTTTATTAAGTGCTTTCATCCTATTATTAGTACTTCATCAGAATAATATGGTTTACTATCAAAATGTTGTAAGGCAGTTACACGAAAGTTGGAAGGTCAAAATCATGGTTCCAAGTTTCTGCAACATCGATCAGTATATGTTTGAATCCACAACAGCAAATGCTAGTGTGCATTTGTCCGTATGAGGTCGATGTTCTGATTG
Organism: Protopterus annectens; assembly: GCF_019279795.1. NCBI lineage: Eukaryota > Metazoa > Chordata > Ceratodontiformes > Protopteridae > Protopterus > Protopterus annectens. The sequence continues at coordinate 714,221,466 of NC_056737.1, forward strand.
GAAATTGCACTACAGTGGGGATCGGGAAATTTACCCTTTTCCTCACTGTAGTGTGATCTCGGAGTTTGTATATGTAACAAGCAGGGGGTGTGGGGGTGCAGCCCCCACATTGGAGTGCACAGGGGCTTGCTCCCTACAAAACATTGGTAGGAAATCAGCGGAAGGCAAGGCACGTTGGGTAATGTCGATAATATCAAATTTCTCATTATCCACATTGCTACTTTCATTGCTTTCATTAAATAATGTTTTTATTTTTGACTATTTTTTTGAGTAAGTCATTACTTTAACAAATGTGTTTCTACATTTTGATAGCAAACTGAATAATATAATAATCTCACTCTAGCCTTCAAAGTTCTATGTATAATTCTAGGCCATGCACATCTCTCTCTCTTTCTCTCTCAACCCATAAGATGCTAGCACTGTAGTGACCCTGGTAACCTCCTTCCCTCATCACAGATGAGGGGTTCCTATTGAAATATCAATATATACATTGACAAGTCTCAAAATTAAAAAAAAAAAAAAAAAGACCAAAAATTCAGAAGAAGAGCGAATTATTGAATTCTGAGCATTGCTCTTCTCTTTTAAACTTGCTTTTTGTCCCCTACACCTCCCACATCCCTTAAACATATATACTTAGTCCAAGACTGATGTACCTCAGAGAAAAGGGAATATTCTGAGAAATGACAGTCTTGGACTTGGATATGTAAGTCCGTACTTTCGGTCATTCAATCTCAATATTTCGTGACTCAGCAATCCGAGTCCCAACATTATAAACAGTTATTCAGACAAGCCCAGACTAACTACTCACTCCTATTCACCCCTGGCTCAGCTACTTCAGCACCAATCTTGCTAACTGATCTCAGATCATGTGGGATATACTCAGGGCTTCATCTCTCTATACCACAGAGCCTCGTCTGACTTCTGTCATTAATTAACTATGCTTTCCATTTATGATAACCTCTAGTTATCTTTGAATTGAAAAGGTAGTGTTATAAAAAGGCATGCTGTTGTTACATTACATCTGGCTGTTAATAAAGTGTGGCATACACATTTGATCTGTATAGTAAAAAATCACTGGCTTTGACCAGTGCGGTGCCTTTAAATTTAGCAACTCTAGACTATTGCAATAAATCTTTCACTGTCTTGTATGATCTATTCACATAATATTTGGCGATTTGCAAGACCACTAATGTACAAACAAAAGCATTTATTTTTATTTCCCAATGTTGCTGAAATGGTAAATACTGTAATCTTGACGTCTACATACACCTTAGCACAGTTTAAAAATGTTTACTTAAAACTGGCGAGACTCCATGCATCATATTAGTTATTTATTTATTTACTTATTTAACTATTTGATTACTGGGTAGACTAACTTGTCATCAGACCCTTTTCAGCCATGTCTTAAGCTCAGTAGGGAGGATAAATAGAGCAGCACAATAACACAATTACAGACTGTACAATATAGCTTTTACAATACAATATAATTAGTACAATAAAGCATTCATTTAAACTGGATATAATAGTTTTATACTTAATAATTGTAGTGCTTAATTTTTGCATTCTCTTTGGCAGCATACAATAGGTCCAGTTTCATTAACTATAATAGTGATACTGTATGGAAGGTACAACTGCACTGATTGTGTCAGATGGGTTGAGTTTTTATCTGTTTTACTAACTTTACCTCTGAAGTTAATGATGATTTCAAAACAAGTGAGGCTGCAGGAAGCCACTAAATGTGGGGGGGGGGGGCTATATTATGGCAGGATCAGCTTTGAGCATGGTTACAATTTCACATAATAGTTGATCATATAGTACTGCACATGCTAAATAATATTCCAGCAGTAGTGTTTCTTTTCAGCATACATGCCAGAGTTGATATGAGAAAAAAGTTCATTTCAGAAATATGAAGTGGTTATAACCATTTAATTGACAATAGTTCTCTGATTGCTAACAAATAAAAAAATTCCGAACTGTATTTCAACTTATTTCACTAAAATACATATTAGCGTTGCCAAGCTAGATCAGTGTTTAACTATGATACAAAAAAACAAAAACAAAAGAAGTCAGTCACTTTCAACCATAGACTGCCTCAGTACCCATCAATTACAACCACTTTATTTTATTTTAATTGTTTTTGCTCCCCACATGGCCTCCCCTAAGGTTCCTCTAGCTGCACCCAGTTGGCCCATGAGACAGGAGATGGGCATTTCCAGGATAGGCGAGAGTCCTACAGCCCATTTTTTCTGGCATGGAAATTTCTACCAGACTTCCACTCCCTGGCAAGAGTTGGGTGGTAGGGAGTGGACCAATTCTGGTCCTGTGGGGTGATCTTCCTTCTTCCTGTGGGAGCACTCCTTCTTCCCTCAGCAGCTCTTCCAAGCTTAACTATTGCTGTTTCCCAAGTGGAAGCATGACTTGGCATACTGAGTTCCCCTCAGCTTACAAGTTTGGATGACTCAAATATTGTAGGCTCAGACTCAGTAGGGTGCAATATCTAGTGTTCCCCTTCTGTGTCATCTATGTGACAAACCAGAACTCTGCCCCTCCCACTAGGATGGGTTAGCTGGCAGTGTCAGTTCACTCTCATTCCCCGGTCAGCTCCTACAGGCAATTGATCTGCTATTTGAACTCGATTCACCTACTTTATAATCAGGGCATTATCTCTCTATGCCATGGAGCTAACTAATTGCAGCCCCTTTATTCACTGTATGTACCTTGTATGTCTGATTGTAATCAAAAAAATTAACAAACAAATAATGACAATAATAATGTATTTCTGTTTGCCACTGTCAGATCTGTACAGAGCAATGTGCTGCAACTCCACCCCACACACAGAGGCACACACACACACACACACACACACACACACACACACACACACACACACACACACACCAATTACAGATATTTTATTGATTGTGAACATCACAGATGCCTGACTGTGATCATATCAATAAATAAGTGAATAATGGAAACAGTAATACATTTCATCTTGCTGCTGGCAGATACGTACAGAGCAATGCATTGACTATATATATGTATATATATATATATATACATATATATATATATATATATATATATATATATATATATATATACACACACACACACACACACACACACACACACACACACACATACACCACAAATGTTTGACTGTGATCAGAAGTCTGACTGATTAAATGAATAAATAAATAATGACCACACTAATGTATTTCAACAATTCCTTCACACACACACACACACACACACACACACACACACACACACACACACACACACACACACACACACACGCAATAACTGTACAAAGCAAAAGAATACATAAGCACTCATACACACACATAATATTAACTATATAAAAGAAAAAGTACAGACTGTCCTGCAGGCTAGTTGGCTGTGGCCTTGGCATTCTTAAGCAGAAGAACATACACAACACAAAGCAAACTAGAGTATTATTTAGTTAAAAATGTATTCAAATAAAACAAGCACAACCCCATGTTTTCACCATCAGAGTCCATGCATAAGTCCAAGAGTGTTCTTTTACTTTTGATTCAGACTGCCTCAGGCATCAGTCACTTGATGCAATCTAGCAGCCAAAACAGCCCCCACTAAATTATTGCTTCTAGCCACCCCAGAAATGGCTGGAGGACTTGTAATAATAGTTTCTGGAGCATTCCTCCCCAGGCCTCTGCTGAAAACAGGATCTGTGGAACCAAGTCGGACTTTCCAGGTCAACAAATGTTAAAATAAAAAAAATAAAAATAAGGTGTATTCACCTCATTCGCTATGAGATCATATGCATAAACGTTGATCTGTCCTAATGTAGAGTGCTAAGTAGACCAACTTTTTTTATGTCTTTAAAAAATTAGAGCACCAGACAATCATATCTGAGTCCCAAATGAGAAAGTCAACTATTTTTAAAGAAATAATTTCAGAATGTAAAAAATAAATTTACTTAAAATATACAATCCATCTATGGTTGCAAAAACAGATTTTCTCAAGTGGGTATATAGCTTACAGTCATATTTACAGCAATGTAACTTTTTACCATAAACATTAATATAAGTTGAGTCAAGACAGTAATTGCAGTTTCATTCCATTTGAAATAGTCCACAATTAGGTAGACTACAGTTTCTTAAGTCATTGCTATGTGTTTTGTGCTACAGTAGTCATGGTCTTCTTACAGCCCAACAAATTTCAGTGTTTTATCATTTTCAGAGCTGTTTCTGCTTGTAATATGATACCATGTTCTCTAGAATATTTGAAAAAATCATCTCACATATCCACCTTATTTAAGTGCCCACTTGGCAATTGTGCTTTCGTTCACTCCCTTGCCAGTCTGTGTACCATTTGCAACTATCATTTAGCCAAACTAGTATTTCACTTTTTACAAATAGGCTATGCATGTGCATCAACAAGTCCAAACAGGAATATTACATTGCTAGAAATTATTTCTAGAAGGTTCATGATACTGCGGTGGTGGTGCTGTGGTAACGTTGTCGCCTCACAGGACGACGTTGTCCTGTTCGATTCTCAGCTAGAACGTCTTCTGTGTGGAGACATGCGTGAATGGGCGTACCTTCATTGAAGGTTGTGCATCAGGGCTGGCAACTCGGCACATAAAAATCTACTGCCAATCATTAGCAGACCGGAGTTCCGCTGTGGCGACCCCTAACCAGGAAAAGCCAAAAGACACAACAACAACAACAAAATTTCTAGAAGGTTCATCATATTTTTCTTGCTTTTAGAAGCTCTTTTTTAATTTTTCATTTATTTTATACATTTAAGGTATTCAGTTAACCCTTTAGACATTACCAAGCATGCTGTCTCTCTTAGCTGCAACTGTTTAATCATTATACTTCCTGCTTTTACTAAGTTATCCCAGTTACTAGGTAAAATGCCACTGTAATACACTTATGTGGTGCTTTTTAGATCCCTCATTAAAAATCATGATCATCATTATTAGCCACCCCGTTCCCATTTCTGCATGCGGTTATCAATTATGGCCACATCTCTCAAGTTTTCAGACATTCATTGACAGTCATACCTGAGTGTTACAGGACTTCTCTCACACAATCCATCCATCTTTTGGATGTACATTCTCATCTCCTCTTACCTTCTTCCTGTTTCTCCCAAATCTTATTTACCAGATCTTCTGCTTTCTTGTACGTGACCAAATCACTGTAATCTGTCCCGCTTGACCTCTGCAATCTGGGTTATTTTGGCTTTTGCTCTGATGTCCTCATTTCTTCATCTGCTCCATGTTGTATAGCCTGTTAACCATCTCAGTCACTTCACCACCTTCGCCTGATTATTCCTCAGCTGCTCTGCCTTTACTGCCCAGGATTTTGTGCCACACAAAACCATGAGCTGTACCAATATTTGTAGAGCTTACTCTTCAGCTTCTTGACATTTTTATGTCATGTACTACTCTGACACTCCATGCTATCTGACTGCAGTGCCTCTAATTCAAGCTTTGACTGCCTCATTCAGACTTCCCTTCTCCTCAACCACACCCCACAAATACTTGAAGTCATTGACTTGTTCAAATTTTTTTTCCTTCTAATTCAATTTTCAACTTATTCTGATTTCCCTCATTTTCTGACATGGCCACTGTTTTGTCTGTACTCAATTTCATTTGATTTCATGTGCCTCTAGATTCCACTCTGCTATCACTGCAACCATCAACCACATGCAGCACATTAAAATCACATTTACGTTTAGTTCTTTGTACAGTTTGCCACTGATGCTGTTAGCCCCATCATGTACATGTATACATAGTGCACATACATACAAGATTACTGTGTCACTGTCAGTCAACAATTTTTCCAGCTATGTATGAACCATTTGTGCATGCATCTGTGGCAAGGTTTCCATCTTCAGAGGTGTTACTGTCACACAGCAAGCACTGACAACACTCCAGTAAATGCTGCCCTTGACAGAATAATCCCTGTCTGTGTTTGTGGAACTATACACTGCATCATAATCTTGTCTTTCCAAAAGGCAAGGCCACTGTTGCATTGCCACTAATCTGCTGTTTGCATGGCCTTTTGGTGTGGTGCACCTAGTCATTCATTCATGCCTTCTATAGTGTAGGAAGCATAAAAATATATGTCTTCCATGTGTTACCTCAGCATGTGGTGTCGTCCTAATAATCCCTGTCACATATTACTCTTTACATTATGGATCTCATGTTTTGTTGATAATGGCTAAAGTACCCACGTACTTTGCTGTCATATTCACTCTATGCACAGCCAGTGGCAGCATTGATTCACTGCATTCTTGAACAAACATCTGTTGGCATGTGTGTGTGTGTGTGTGTGTGTGTGTGTGTGTGTGTGTGTGTGTGTGTGTGTAAAACAGCATCCTTCAGAGCTACTATAGCATGTATAGTATAGGATGTATGTCTGTTGTAGCACATCAGCACTTCTGAGTATAGATCACATCATATAAGTGTTATAGATGTATGTCTGTGGTCAGTGCTGGTTGGCATTATTGTGATCCTTGAAACTGTGGAACTAAAACCGTGAATGAAGAGAATATATAGTCTCTGAATTTGCTGCACATCTGACAATTCCTCCTTCACTGAAATGCAGTGCTCTTGAAGTTAGTATATATAATCAGCAGCAGTATGCAGCACAGGCCACCATGTCACAGAGTGTAGGGGTGGTAGAGCCACCCTGCTAAAACAGTTAATAGATTTTAACAGTAAATTTCATAATTCCCTGTTTTCTGTTTGATTTGCAGTTTATTTTTTAAGTATTAGGTAATCACATTATTGAGTCCTGCACTTCTGATAGAGAGCTATCTCTGGTGTGTGAAGAACTACTGTGAGTGTTGTGCACTGGCTAATGTTGATGAGTGGTATCTGTTCTTATGTTTTTCAGAACAGCAGTTTAGAGTTGTACAAGAGAAGAGTGTTTAAAGCCAATTGGCAGGTTGTGGCAGCTCTCTTCCAGGTTGGGCAATAGATGGCTGAGAGGACAGTTCATCTATATCAGAACTTTGGTGAGTTATTTCAGGATATACCATGTATGTGGAGTATTTTGCTAGTGAGGTTTATCATAAAGTATTGCATTATGTGTAGGTCAAGAAGACTATATAGCTTTCTGCAGCTGTTCATGGCCTAAGTGGTGTCCAAGAGGACCTGCAAAAGAGAATGCTACCTAGTGTCTCAACCATTACAGTTGGCCAACAGGTGCTGGAGCAAATACTGTGGACTGATGTTCTATAGTGGATCCCTGTATTTCCTAAAATCTTGCAACAGGGCCTTCTGGAAAATGACGAAGCTCCAGATCACACCAACATGAGATTTCCTGTAAGTGAATTATGCCAGACTTTTATTTCACCCTCCCTACTACTAGCTCCTGGTCCAAGCTTGAAAAGCAGTACACCTCCATTGCATACTATGTTTGCCTGCCACATCAGTCACCACTACCTCTATCACCAACACCACCACTAAGGTTGCAAATAAGATACCAGTGTGTGCCATGTGGGTTAGCAAAAATCCTTCCTCAGTGCTTCAAAGTATCTTAACTGTAGTAGCTCTCCATTTTGTAAACTTCATACAGTCATGTGACACAGCCCAAGTCTGATTTAAAGCAACAGTATTACAATTCATGTTAAAACCATAAAATAATTATGAAAATAAATACATTGACCCATATCATGATATCAGAAATATTCATAACTACATAAACAAATAGCTAAAAATATAGGCATATATATAAAAAATATATATTAAAAAACTTGTAAAATATGTCAATGTAAGCTCATCTGTTTTTTTTCTTAGTACAGGTTTGATGCTAGCATGAACATTCAAGCCTGGTTCTACGTCAGCTTGTTACCATAAAATTGAATTTAGCTCACATATTTCTAACTTATTATTTATGTCCCCACCTCTCAAATTCTTATATATAATCTGGATGACCCTAAAGCCACATTCATGGTCAGCCCCTTTGTCCATCATATGCTTTGCCAAAGCATTAGTAGAAACTTTTCTACGTACTTCAGAGTAATGCTCTGTGATCCAGTCGTTCAATCTATGACTACACTTCCCAACATAGAAGAAAGTATATCTCATACAGGTAGCAAGATATACAGCATTAATTGTATTACATGTTGCTGAGCAGGAAAAATTGTACTTCTTTCTTGTTATTGGATGAACAAAAAATTCTCACTTATTATGCACTTACAGTTAACACAATTAAGGCATGGATAAGTCCCCAGCTTATTATATCTTAAAACTTTTTTATTTAAAGGTACATCTTTATAACACAAATGTTTTTTCACGTTTGGACAATTACTATAACTAAAGGACATTTTTTTAACCACTATCTCCCTTAGCCCTGCCATACTTTCAAATACCCTATAATTCTTAGTGATTATCTCTTTCACATGTTCCACATTTCTTGTACCTACCTATGAACCTATGAACCTATATGTTATCACATACTATAATGGTTGGACTTTGTTACGTTTAATGGAAACTTCAGGGTCTGAATTTTGTGGTGTAAAATAGGGCATTGCAGAGTTATGCCTATCACTTATTACTTTCACCTTTATTCCTTCCAATAATTCCCTTTTGTAACCCCTATCCTCAAACTGATTTAACATTTCATTCATTTGCTGCTATTTCTTTTGGCTTTTCCCGGTTAGGGGTCGCCACAGCAGAACTCCGGTCCGCTAATGATTGGCAGTTGATTTTTACATGCCAAGTTGCTGGCCCTGACGCACAACCTTCAATGAAGGTATGCCCATTCACGCATGTCTCCACACAGAAGACGCTCTAGCTGAGAATCGAACAGGACAACGTCTTGCTGTGAGGTGACAATGCTACCACAGCACCACCACCGTGGCTCTTCACATTTAATATCATTGCTGTTTAACCTACTAACATGTAGTAACTGGCTCTTAACAATGCCTTTAAAAATGTGGGGTGCATGCATGCTCTTTCTGTAAGTATATCTATTTTTCTGAACTTCCTTTTTATAAATACATTTATAGATATCATTATTCATTTTACTAATTTGTACATCCAGAAATCAGCACTCCATATCATGTGAATTAGATTTAAAAGTGAGGAAGTTGGTCGTTCCATGCAAGTATTCAATAAACTCATCTAATTTGAGCTGATCACCTTCCCACAAGAGGAAGATGTCATCAACAAAACATTTATAAAACAAAACTTTAGAGCTAAATTTATCAGGAGCCTTATATACAGATACTTTTTCCCTTTCATTCAAAGTAATATTAGCATATGTGTTGGCTATGGGAGCACCCATTGCCACACCTGAGGTTTGATGAAAAACCTCATTCCTCAAACATAAAAATATTGTTTTCAAGAATAATTTCCAGGAGCTCACAAACTGTTTCAATATTTCTGCTGCTCATAATCTGTGTTATTATATAAAAAACTGTGTATTGAGTCTACCCCAATTTCATTGGAGGTTAGAGTAAAGAGCGAATTAATGCCCAAACACATTAAAAAATCAGTCCCTCTTTGATTTTCAAACCACTCATATATAACTTATTCAAAAAATCATGTGTGTCTTGGATATAACTCTCAGTCTTAGTGAGGTAACCCCCAAGTACCTTCTGCAGATATAAGGATCTAGGTTCAGTAACCCATCCCCTCCCGGACACTATAGGTCTCATAGGGGGCTGAGTTAAATCCTTATGTATTTTTGAAAGACCATATAACATAGTTGTCATAGGACAAGGAACAGTAAAAAAGTCAAACAAGTCATTAGAAATATCCTGTGCCAACAATAATTCATACAATAACTGATTGACTTTTGCAACAAAAGTGGAATCATTGGATATAGCTATTCGCTTAAAAGTATTAACATAATTCAAAAACTCATACATCCAATTCAAGTAGTCTACTTTATCCATTATTACAACTGTGCCCCCTTTATCCACTTGCTTAATAACAATGTCATTATTGTTCTGCAACCTCAACAGGTCTTCATGCTCTTCATTTGATAAATTATAAAATTTCTTTTTTCACTCCTGTTCATAAAGCTGACACAAGTCACATTCACATAAATATGAAAATGCCAATACTTAACTTTTATGTTATAAAGATGCACCTTTAAATACAAAAAAATTAAGATATAATAAGCTGGGACTTATCCATGTCTTAATTGTGTTAACTGTAAGTACATAACAGATTTTTTTGTTCATCCAATAATATGAAAGAAGTACAATTTTTCCTGCTTGGCAACATGTAATGCAATTAATGTTGTATATCTTGCTACCTGTATGAGATGTACCTTCTTCTATATTGAGAAGTGTAGTCATAGATTGAAAGACCAGATTACAGAGCATTACTCTGAAGTACATAGAAATGTTTCTACTAATGCTTTGGAAAAGAATATGATGAACAAAGGAGCTGACCATGAACTTGGCTTTAGGGTCATCCAGATTATATGTAAGAATTTGAGAGGTGGGAACATAAATAGCAATGTCTTTCAGCTTCTCCCATTAGGGATCGCCACAGCAGATCACCGATCCACAGATTGATTGGCAGTGGAGTTTTTATGGTATCAAGTTGCCAGCCTGGTGCCCAACCTTCACAGAAGGCACACACACACACACACACACACACACACACACACACACACACACACACACACACACACACACACACACACACACACACACACACACACACACACACACACACACACACACACACACACACACACACACACACACACACACACACACACACACACACCCCTATCTGCATGTCTTTAAAACTCACTCGCCGGCAAAATATGTGAGCTAAATTGGATTTTGCTGTTACAAGCTGATGTAGGACCAGGTTTGAAAGCTCATGCTGGCATCAAACCTGTACTAAAGAAAAAAACAGATGAGCTCATATTGATATAATATTTTACAAGTTTTTTATTAGTTTTAACATATATTTTTTTATATATATTCCTGTATTTTTAGTTATTTGCTTATGTAGTTATAAATATTTTTGATATCATGATATGGTTCAATGTATTTATTTTTCATAATTATTTTAAGGTTTTAACATACTGAATTGCAATAGTGTTGCTTTAAATCAGACTTGGGCTGTGTCACATGACTGTACAAAGTTTATAAAATGGAGAGCTACTAAGATACTTTGAAGCACTGAGGAAAGGTTTTTAGTAACCTGAAAGCTTTGCTGCATTTTACTTTGTTGGAATAAAGTTATTTTTGTTATTTAAGTACTTCTTATCCACGGACTTGGTTTACCACAGTGCTGGTCCTTTTTTATAGTGTTTTGTAGTCTTTTCAGATGTGCCATCTGAGAGGAAAACATACTGTTTTGCATAATAGTCCATACCCAAAGCTAATTCAATTATTGCTGCTGTCAATCATCCCTCGTGTAAGCCATAAGGACATTTTTTATTCTGTAAAAAGACTCCAAATGTCCCAGCTTCAAAGACATAAATGAAATTAAAATGGTGTCAATGAACATGCAAGGAAGATATGTGTTCAGAGTGATGCATGTTTCAATGATTTTTATATTATTAGATATCTAAGTAAAAGTTTCTAGCATGTGTTTTGTATCTTTAGTTCTGTGCTTGATCTATGTACTGTGACCCTAAAATGGATAAAGTGGGTATGGCAGAATGCACCAAATCAAAAGAAGCAGTTACTTCTGCGGGAAGGTAGGAACACAACATACTGATCAGAAATACCTCCACCAGATCAGGTGTCTAAGCCCTGTGCCCACCTGTTTCCTGACAGGCTCAGGCAACTTGTGGCTCTGAAGGAGACGGTCTGCCTCAGGGAGCCACACAGTGAATGATCCCAATAGCAGTTATCCATGAAAGGCACACATGACACTGTGACTAGGTTTATCATAAACATGTATGAATTATGAATGCATGTGTTTTACTACAAACAAATTTATCATAAGATGTACTAATTATTAATGCATGTATTTTACTACAAACAAGTTAGGGCATCCATACACTGTGTATAAGACACATTAATTACTAGTTTAATATGGAGAAAATAGGGTATTATTGAAAAATGAAATTTTATTGCCACATTGTTCACATACTGTATGCAATACATCTGTGACATCTAATAAAAGAAGTCCATTGTATAGTTCAAAAAGTACATTTTATTGAAAAAAGTGATTGTTGGAATTCATGTTATTTAGTGAAAAACCAGAATCATTTAATTAAAGAAACAAATCAGGATATGGGTCAGAAAAGGCAAGTATAAAAATATGGATGTGTTGATTTCAATGTATTCAGTAGAATTCATACTGTTTTTCCACATACTTGGTACTATTTATAGTATTGTTACACTTTATGCATTACTTCTGGTTAAGAGTATCAAATAAATCATTTATACAAATGAACTCACTGCTTCTAGGTTATATGCTCAGAAAAAGAACTTGTCTCTTTCTTATAGATAAAAACAGCAATGAAGCAAACTGAAAAAATAATGTTTCCAAGTTAAGTGTTATAGACCAGGAGATATGCATAACTGAAAAAAAGAACATAACTGAAATATCTCAACTTACTTTAAAAAAACAGTGATTCCTCTCTTTGCATCTCTTTATATCTGCATGTCTTTGTGAGCCTTATAATTAATGTGAGTACTGTCTTTACTCTCCCTTGTCTTGGTAGGTTTTCTCCAGGTACTCTGATTGACTGGCGTCTGTTGCATTCATTGCACTTTTGGCTAAGCTGTGGCTGAACAGACTGAGATAGACCATTTCACTTAAACTTATAAAATTAGTTTAAAATATGTCTCATTATAAAACTAAACACTAATAGCATGTGTACAGCGAACAGACTATTTGCAAAAAATAATGCAAGCTCTGGATTTTCTGGAGAATAGTAAAACCTCTCTGATATACACAAATAGCCTTGCTTCACAGTTATAAACTGTGCAGGTCCATAGCCCTGCTTCACAGTTATAACCTGTGCAGGTCCATAGCCCTGCTTCACAGTTATAAACTGTGCAGGTCCATAGCCCTGTTTCACAGTTATAAACTGTGCAGGTCCAAAAGGATACTAATCAGACATGCAAAAACAGCATTCATATAAAATAATAAAATATAGTTTTATTTTAATTAAAAATGGACACAAAAATACAATATGTTTTTTATTAATATACCATTGATGTCTGCAGGCAAAGGGTTTGAGAGTGCCACTTTAACATTTTAACTAATCAAGAATTAAAAAAATAAGTAATTACAAATTTTAAGTTCCCAACATTGTTAATTATTTAATGTCTAAGAGACGTACTTCACAAGTCATAGCATGCTTCAGCACAATAATTATGAAACATAAATAACATAATATACATTAAGTAATTCAAAGACATATACCTACTAAATAAAAATGCAAAGTCACCAAGAGAAATAAAACCTTCCAAGTAAAATTACATCAACCAGGAAACATCGGACTCACATAGTTTACTAGGTTATGCTTACAGCAGTCTCTCTTTCTTTCCGTTTTCTTACATCCATGCATACAGCAAGCACAGCAACAGAAAAATACAGCCACACATATTTCAGAGGAAAGTATACATAAAACAGATGTCTTTGATGACTATTCACAATGTTTCCCTATTTCTATGACCATTACCACACTGCCTTTTTCCCCTGGTTAGCACTTTCCCAGGAAAAATGTTCCAAAATGAAAGAGAATGGGAGACTGACACCCAGGATACTTCAGTGTTGTTGTAATCCACAATTTCTTTAACAAATACCACTCATCTGTTAGATCCTTGCAAATGCTTCTGTAGGTAGAAGCAAATGACTGGGGAACCAATTCCATATTTAAACAAGACACTTTTCATAGAACTATAAGCCCCTACCACAGAGCCATTCCTATGACTATAATGCCTCTCCAGGAGTAGAAGCAGTTTTGTATAGACCTGAGGGAAAACATCATCCCTTTGCCCACTGATGCTTGCCAAACAATGTGTACAGTGTTGGTCAGATTTATGCCAATGTATTTTGGAGAGGTGGACTTGAGAACCGCTGCTCATGTCCAAGACAGACATATGTCACCCCAGGGAAACTGATTGCAGACATTTGCTATAGGATAAAATGTGTTATTAGAAAATGGCTGGCTGGCTCAGGCTGGAAATTAGTACAGAGATCCCAAAATCCTTGATACATCCTTGAACCTGATGGACTTTTTACTTTATTTATTGATTTATTTATTTATTTATTTATTTATTTATTTATTTATTTAGAAGAATTGTATTACTTTGGCACTGGTTGGGATTCATTGTACTGTCAGACATCATTGGAGTGCATTTGTATATTATATGAAGAGCTACAAACACTTATTTTATTTCAGTTTGTATGTTAGGCTTGAAAGAATAGTATGGTCCCTCTGCTGAGCCTCAGAACTCAAGATCCAAGATACATTTTTTGAGCTGAGGTGTGAAAATGCTCACCTATGACACAACAAACATGCCTAGAAATATAATCGTAATAAGTACCCATCTTAAAGGTTTTATCAATGTTACAATTATCATTACCTTTCTTTACTACTGAGATGCAACAGATCGTATAGCAAATAATAAAAGGAAGTAATGTACAGTTTCAGAAAAAGCCAAATAGATGCGCAGAGAAAGTATGTAACCAGCTTAAGCAGACAACAATGTTTAAATCATGTTTTCTTTGGTTTTGTAATGTATGATTAAAGCTAGACTGCTCCAAACTACATTGCTTGGCTGCCGTTGAACAAATGCTACAGACTTAGTACACAAAGTAAAGAAAAAAATCCAAAGAAGCACTTTTACAGAGAGGAACCCCCCTTATGGAGGGCCTCACCATCCACATTCCCTTGCTTATCTATTCTCACTCTAAGTTGGCTTTAACTCAGAAAAAGAGAGTGATCTACTAAAAAGGCAAAACAACAATGTCCATCTGATGGACTAAGACATTGCAAGTTGTAAGAGTCAATCAAAGGTCATATATTTTGACCCACACATATTGTCCCTGTCTGGAGTGGCTTGACCAATGAAGCTTGGCCAACTATAAAATGGGCAGTTTAGTACTGAGCAGTTGAAGGAAGCACATTTTCTTTGCATGTGGCATTCCTAACCTTGAATTAGAGGGGAAAAACACTTTGTTATGAGAGAGAAAAAAAGTTGACTGGAATTATCCTTAAGTAAAACACCAGGATCATTTTTCAGGACTGAAGGTAGGATCCTATCCAGTCTGTTTAATAGAAAAAGGAATGCTGAAGGCTAGAAACGTTTTTGATAATGTATGTCAGAAGTAACTTAAGATTTCATAATGCAGTAACAAGATCTGTTAGAGTGTGCTCAACAATATACTAAGGTTGAAAGTAATTTTGCTGCAATTATGCAACATAAATAATGTATAAGATAAAGCTTGCTTAAATGTAGAAATAGAGTTTAGTAATATGTAATCAGCATCCATACTAAATTACCATGGCTTGGAAAAGGAATCTGCTGAATGGACATTTTTCCCCTTACAGACTCAAAACAGGATGTATGCAAGAGCAAAAATACAAAATCTGCTTTTAAAGAACAATGACATGTTATTCTGCATGGAAAAACAGGATAAGCAATTCTCCAAATAGAATATGTTTTTCTACATGGACATCAGGACACTGTTACAGGATATTCACACTGTCAGAAAAGCTGGTCTCTTACAAGACATTGTTAAACAAGGAAGTTTAGTATTGTTTCTACAGGATAAGCAATTCTCCAAAATATGTTTATGCATGACTAAAAGAGTATATAAAGAGCTGTATAAATCCAGCTAGGTTAGGGTATGGTAGGAACACATTTGGTGTTCTGAGGTAAATGTTATATCTCTCACATCATCTGTACTATATGAGAAGTAAAGTTGGAACAGTACTTTTAAGCTGTAACGTGTTTCCGTTTGGTTTATTATAAAAAGTTATTTGTTACTGATCTCTAAAGTTGATGCTGCAAAGTATATTCTCTCATCAGTGTATATTCTGCAAGTTTCTGTATGCAACAGACTGTGAATGCAAATATAACTAGACTTTGAATTTTAGCAGAATCCAGCCAGCAAGACTGAGTGTCTTAAGAACACTTCAAATCCATCACACCAAGCAGTAAGCAGCTAATGGAAAGAGAAGGGATTATACAAAAAGGCAACAGTCCTACAAATTCACCAATCTGGCCAGTTAAGAAAAAAGATGGTAGTTATCGTCTTGTTATTGATTTACGAAAGGTTATATACCACTCCTAGAGCACACTTGATTCCAGGAGTCCCAGAGTTGGCTGCACATATTAAGCCACAAAGTAAGTGGTTTACAGTAATAGATTTAGCAAATGTTTTTTTTGCAGTGCCACTCAGGAAAAAAGATTGGCCAAGATTTGCCTTTACATTTAAAAACCAGCAATATGTTATGACAAGGTTACCACAAGGGTTTCAAAACAGTCCAGTTATTTTTCATCAGACAGTAGGATCCATTCTACAACATTTGGAAAAGGATGATTCAGTAATACATTACATTGATGATATTTTAATTCAGTCAGAAACAGTAGAGGAGCATGTACGGCTTCTTAAGAGAGTTTTTCATACTCTACAGCAAGCAGGGTTTAAGGTTAAAAGTGAAAAATTCAGTTTATGACACAAAAGTTAAGTTTCTAGGTACTATTATAAAACCAACAGGAAGATCTCCTTGCCCTGTACGTGTACAAGGCATTTTACAAATGGAAAAGCCACTGACTATAGCAGACTTACATAAATTCATGGGAATCATGAATTACAATAGGAATTTATAGAGGATTATGCAGCCGTGGCTGCTCCCTATACAAAATGTTACATGAACAAAAGAACTCCACCTTTTAGAGTGGGGATCTCATGAAGAGGAGGCATTTTCACAGATAAAAATAAAACTAGCACAAGCTACAGAACTAATAGCGCCCACTCCAAGGTTACCATTTGTGTTACAAGCAGCAGCAGGGAAAAAAACACTGTCTGTGGTACTACTACAGGAATGGCCACATGGTAGTGACAACAGAATGGAAAAACATTACGCCCAGTCACTTTCTTTAGCAGAAAGATGACTCCAGTGGTATTGGGTTACCATCCATGTATACAGCAGTTATTAGCCATTTACTGGGGTATTAAACAAACTGAATATTTGACCGTATTTTCCAGCATTATAGTACAAACACCACATCAAGCTGTAAAAGCTTTGATAGACAGTTTTGAAATGAATAAAATTACAGATGGTATTAGTCAGGCAGTCTTTGCAAAATGGATGGCACTTTTGGAATGAAAACTGTTACTATACAGACAGGGGATAAATACCATTTGTCAAACCATATGGGATATGAAGGAAAACAGCATAACTGTTTAGAAAAGATAATGTCACCTGAGGTGCAATTTTTAGCATCTGATTTTGATCACTTTAAGCCATCCATCTTTGTGGATGGAGCACGATATTGGGACCAAGGCAGATACTGGACAGGATTTGCCATAGTTCCAGAGAATCCACAATTGGGTTCTCCTGAACTAATCAAGTTACCAGGGCATATGTCAGCTCAAAGAGCTGAACTAGAGGCAGTATTGTATGTGCTAAAGTATTACAATCCTATTAACATTTTTTCAGACAGTGCTTATGTAGTAAATTCTTTAAGACTACATATGGAAACCTGGCTAAGACGAGGATTTGTGGATAGTGTAGGTAAACCATTACAGCATGCTGAAGTATTAAAAGACATATATAAAGTTATAACAATGTCAAAACAACAAGGACAGTATAGCATCTTAAAAGTAAAAGCACATCAAAAGCCAACCAGTGAAACTTACAGATTAAATGTGTTAGCTGATACCTTGGCCAAACAAGCAGCACAAAATGGAAAAGAACTTCCAGAATATGAGTATGCCAATGTAGAAGTTAGTGTCTTAAAAGAGCTAGATAAAGAGTCAGTAGAGAAAGACCTTGTAAATATACAAAAACAACAGGGCTTAAAAGAAGAAACCGATCAGTGCAGATTGGTAGGCATACCACCAAAGGAGTACTATGCATACACAACCTCCAAAGGGTTACAGTTACCATATGTACCATTTCAGTTGGCACGCCAGTTGGTCAAGTTAAATCACCAAATACTGGGCCATATAGGAACTGATAAGTTATGGGCAGTTGTAAAAGAAAAGTATTGGAACCCAAATTTAAAAAAGGTCTGCAAACTGATTATAGAAGAATGTTTAATCTGTCTTCAGGTAAATGCTAAAAGCAAAAGGCCTCAGTTACATTGAGTACAGCCAGCGGATGGGCCATGGTATGCAGTTCAAATAGATTATGCAGGTCCATTACCAACAACAAAGGGAGGTTACAGATATCTACTAGTAGTAGTGGACGTCTTTTCAAAATGGGTAGAAGCAATTCCTACCAAAACCATGACAGCAAAGGCAACAGCAGAAGCCTTATGGAAAAATATTTTCTGTCATTGGGGATGGCCACGGGTTATAGAGTCAGACAATGGCCCACAGTTTGTTAGTGATCTCATTAAACAAATGTGTAATTTGTTAGGCATACAGCAAAGGTTTCATGTACCATACCATCCACAATCTAATGGCATTGTAGAACATATGAATCGGACATTAAAAGAACGTTTAAAAAAGGCATGCTTGGAAAAGGGCAATACATGGGTACATCATCTGCCTGGTATTTTAATGGGTATTCGAGCAACACCAAACAGCAAAACAGGTATTTCCCAATATGAAATAATGACAGGCCGCAAAATGCCCATACAATTACCATTTGATCCAGATTTACCTAATGGTAGGCCCATGCTAGAAATTAGCAAACATCAGGAATGGCTAAAACAACTTACTAGTATATGTGACTATAATGCAAGGGAACAAGCGTTCCATCTATGGAAAAAGGTGCCAATAATACCAGCTGAAGAAAACCTTCCCTGTGGAACCAAAGTATTGGTAAAAACATTCCAAATGGAAGGACCATGGGCTAGCAATTGGCAAGGCCCTTTTGAAGTAGTGGAACAAATTGGACCATTAGTGTACAAAATCAAAGGAAAAAGAAAAACAGAACAATGTTGGTACATAAAGATCAACTAAGAATGATAAAAAATAGTGAACAATGTAAATCTGATTAAATGTATTCTTTTGTAGGTTTCCAACAGAGAAAACCCTAATGAAATTGACATGGTTTAAAGTGCATCCTTTTGGAAATCCAGTTTCGGATGACCAAAGGCAAAATGATTCAACAATGGAATTTCTATTTAAAGGATGTTTTTTTTAAATTGATAATAGCTATTATACTAACTATTATTGTATTGCTTAGTATTAAATTATACTTACAACCTGTTAATCAAACTGTAAAGTTACATAAGAGAGAGTAAAGAAATGTGGAAAAATTAACAAGACTGGTCACCATCTTTTAACACTTTCTTAGCAAGACAATGTTGGTATGCAAAAAGCATGAATGTTTCTAATTGTTGGGTATGTAGTTTAATACCAAAAATAACAGGGGTAATGCCTCTAATACCTATTCCACTAAATTCTCTTAGTAGTTGGAGAGTATTAATAAATGAAACAGGAGATCAAGTTATAAATGTACAATTACGTAAAGCAAGAGTACAGTTATCTGCTATAGTACAGGGGATCACATGTTTTCAACAAAATGGAACTGTTCCAGTGGGTAATAGCAATTGTATTCAAACAATTGAAATGATAAATTTTCACAACCACATACCAGTACGTGGAGTATTTTCTCATGGTTTCCCTATTTTAATACCAATTAAGGGTCAGTTAATATTAAGTGACACAGCAGTATTTCACTTTTCACAAAATGACAAAATGACTGTAAAACTAATATTACATGTTGGAGAAGTAAAACAGATAAAAACTTTACAGTTGCACATGATAAAACTCCTACTATGGGGCAAGTAAATGGCAGTCTGGTAAATAGCAGTGTTGCTCTATCAGATGGGTTATATTACATCTGTGGTAAATATGCTTATAAATGGTTACCAAAGGGATGGGATGGCACCTGTTATATAGGATTAGTGGTACCAGCAATGCATCATGTAAAAGAGTTACCAAAAGGAAACATTAGGAATACAAAAAGAAAAGGGATATATTACCTGTAATTGAAAGTCCAGAAAATCCAGTAGACACCTTAGATACATCACGTATATATAATCAAAATCTTGATTATATTAAATTAAAAGATATGGATTTAGGAGATGATGTAATCTCTGGAGCAGGTATTTTCCCTTGGTACGGGGCTGCAAAAGCCATCTGGGAACTGAGAAAACTATCTAAACTAGTTGAGGTATTGGCAAATGCCACTTTCAATGCAGTCCTTGACATTACTGTCGAAATGACAGCAATACGAACTATGGTTTTGCAAAATCGAATGGCATTAGATTACATATTAGCATCACAAGGGGGTACATGTGCTTTAATAGGAGAACAGTGTTGTACATTTATTCCAGACAAAACAGAATCTGTAAAAGCACATTTAAAAGTGATTGCACAAGTGTCTCAACATACTAGAAAAAACTGGAATGATGACTGGAGTGAATGGTTTAGTAATCTATTTACAGGATGGACAGGAAAAATCACTGTATTTTTAATTTCTTTTATTGTTATTGTAATGCTTGGTTGTATATTATTTACATGTATTAAAGTCTGCTTAGCAAAAGCTAGTCAAGTTACTGTTGTTAATTGTCATAATGAAAAAGTATTACCAAATAATGCTGAATTTATTTCTCTAGTTTAAAATAAAAAAGACGGAATTGTTAGAGTGTGCTCAACAATATACTAAGGTTGAAAGTAATTTTGCTGCAATTATGCAACATAAATAATGTATAAGATAAAGCTTGCTTAAATGTAGAAATAGAGTTTAATAATATGTAATCAGCATCCATACTAAATTACCATGGCTTGGAAAAGGAATCTGCTGAATGGACATTTTTCCCCTTACAGACTCAAAACAGGATGTATGCAAGAGCAAAAATACAAAATCTGCGTTTAAAGAACAATGACATGTTATTCTGCATGGAAAAACAGGATAAGCAATTCTCCAAATAGAATATGTTTTTCTACATGGACATCAGGACACTGTTACAGGATATTCACACTGTCAGAAAAGTTGGTCTCTTACAAGACATTGTTAAACAAGGAAGTTTAGTATTGTTTCTACAGGATAAGCAATTCTCCAAAATATGTTTATGCATGACTAAAAAGAGTATATAAAGAGCTGTATAAATCCAGCTAGGTTAGGGGTATGGTAGGAACACATTTGGTGTTCTGAGGTAAATGTTATATCTCTCACATCATCTGTACTATATGAGAAGTAAAGTTGGAGCAGTACTTTTAAGCTGTAAAGTGTTTCCGTTTGGTTTATTATAAAAAGTTATTTGTTACTGCTCTCTAAAGTTGATGCTGCAAAGTATATTCTCTCATCAGTGTATATTCTGCAAGTTTCTGTATGCAACAGACTGTGAATGCAAATATAACTAGACTTTGAATTTTAGCAGAATCCAGCCAGCAAGACTGAGTGTCTTAAGAACACTTCAAATCCATCACACCAAGCAGTAAGCAGCTCCATGTAATTTTTTCAAGATCTTCATATTTTAGGAAAATTGATATGAAAAGAAATAAGAATGGATATATGTTTAAAAGTGGAAACAATGAAGCTATTTTCATTTAAAGATAAAGCAGTTGGAGAAATTGTTTTGCATGACAATAAATGTAAGAAATGGTAAGGCAAATGCTGAGAAGGGAATATTAAACACTGTTTTAAAATATAAAATGTTGAAGTAGTAGGCATTATAGTTAGAAAAAGTCATGTTGACAGTGTTACAGTCAGTTAATATTGTAATGAATGAATATGAGATTTTGAAAGAGCACATAGTGGAAATATTGTGAAAAATATAAATTGAAATAATTATGTTAGGGGAAAAAGAGAACAGTTATTGGAAGTCTATGAAATTTTGCTATTGCCAGACTTAAACACAGATTTTGGCATTTTTATTACAGTGAACATGATATTATGCAGAATATTTATTTATTTATCTGTCCATGTTTTGTGAAATAAGTGAGCAGCTGGAAAAAAGTGCAGAAAGGGCAAATGAGAGGCAGGATGTGAAAAATATTTACTGGGAAATTCAAAGATGAAGCAGATTCAGATATTCAATAACTGCAGCCTACCATTTATCTCTGGTATGATAGTTTGTTGAATGAAATATGTAGAACATTGTCTTATAAGCCATTGTTTTGTTGTCCTCCATATGCATTGTCAAGGTGTTTGAAGGACAAAACTCTTCATCTGTGTATGTTAGTGTTTTTAAATATGCATATAAGGTAGAAGGAAACTGTATTTTTATAGCTGCATTGACAGCTTAATGTATGAATAAGAACACCTAGCTAAAATGTTCATTTAAGAGGTTATTATGTTCAGGGGTTTGGAACCTCAAAATTTGAGCTATTTGTTTAAGTTTTGTTTAACTGGCATCCTACATGCTGACATGGAGCAAGATGTTGCAAAAAAAGTACAACTGTAAGTAAACTCACCATAACAGTATATGTTTAAACAGATCACTGCTGCAGTGGTCTCAGTTACATGGGATGTCTTGACAAGGATCAGACCAGCTGGCCAGCTTCCAAAGCTTTGGGCACCTTCCATGTACCCAAGACACTTCCTTGCATAAGGGAATCAACACAAAATCAGGGGCTTTCGTGCCAAACCTTCTGAGCTTTATTGCCTCAGAAGAAGGCTAGTGTGCAACCTAATAGGAAGCATACCATTAAAATCCAATATCATTAGATTAGTGCTGCAGTAGCCAAAGCTACATAGGACAGATACCAAAGCTTAGATAGCAAGCCAGGAGTCCCTGGAGAATAGTTCTAGATGGAATCCACTTTGTAGTGCTTGGTAATGGTGTATAGAGATAACCAAGTTTCTGCTTCATTTATATTTCTAGAGTAAATCCCTTTCCAAAATGTCACAGGATTAGCCAGAGATCTGATACACTGGGCCTTGAACTTGTCTTGAAGTGTCATGTTACGGTGAAAATGACAAAAAAAACAATAGCATGGGATAACCAATTAGATACTGTTTCTTTAGACACTGATTGACCCATTTCCTTACCTTTATAGGCGAAAAACAGATGTTCAGTAATCCTGAAGTTTTTTTTTTCCTGACAATCTAGTATCTGAGTTGCCTTAGAACATCCAGAGTATCGAAAATTCTTTCTCCCTCATTTTTTGGCACTGGAAATAAAACTTGTAGATGAACAAACAGGATTAGTGTGAAATAAATGAAGAACGTATTCTTATAGTAACCCTATGTTTGTGAAAT
This sequence comes from Protopterus annectens, assembly GCF_019279795.1. Taxonomy (NCBI): domain Eukaryota; kingdom Metazoa; phylum Chordata; order Ceratodontiformes; family Protopteridae; genus Protopterus; species Protopterus annectens. The sequence goes on from NC_056737.1 coordinate 714,244,805, forward strand.
ATGAAAAAGGGATGATTCACCTTGAGAGCTTGTAACTCAGATATTCTTCTTGTAGAAGTCAGAGTAGTAAGCAATACTTTTTTCCAGGATAAGAACTTCAAATTAGTCTCATGTGAAGGTTCAAAAGGAAACAGTATAAGTTCTTCTGGAGAAAAATCAAGATACCGAGAAGGAGCCTCCTGACTTCTATGTAGGAAAATATGCAAAACCCCTTTCAAAGATAGCTTCACTTGAGGTAGGGTAGAAAGGGAGACTCTACGGGGCAGACAGGCAGATACAGATGAGAGAGAAATATTGATAAAAAAGTATAAGAGGATGGTGGATAATAAATAACACAAATACTGAAGAATCACAGGAGTCAGAGTCTTAAAAGGATCCTGGTTCTTAGTTTGGCATGAACTAGAAAATCTTTTTCACTTACTCATATATGATTTTGTAGTAGGAGGTTTCTTCACCTCCTTTTTAATTTCTCCAAGTATTTTGGGTTTCTAATACCATGATGAGAATGGACCCCATTCCTAAGTCAAAGTATGATTAAAGTTCATGAAATTAGTATTGTTTCAGTCTTTGATGTCAGCCAGAAGTGCTCTTCGCAGCACCCGCAGTGTGCCCAGTAATGACTCCTTTTGCAATTGGTTCTGGGCTACATGTATTAGTAACATATCTAAATATGAATGTAGACTCTTTTTTATAAGACCCATTGCTCCTACTACTATTGGAACTGTCTGGGTATCTTTCTTCCACATTGCTCACCTCCTTTAATACCTGATGCATGTTCGCAGAAGGAAAAATTGTGCCTAAAAGGTATTAAAATTCTATCATCCAGGTAGTTGATTACTGAAGTTGAAGTAAACTGCAAAGGGCAGGAGCTAGATATAAAGAAACCAAAGGGCAAGAAGAAAAAAAAACTAAAAATATAAATAATCTGAAATCAGAAGCATAGCCGGCTCATCCAGCATCCTGTGAAGGTGCCATGAGCCAGCACCCCACCCCCATAGCTCTTCAAGTGAAGAGAAAATGGAACAAAAAAGCACTTTGCTATATTAAGTCAACTGGCTTATTACAGACAGCCTTCCCTCCTCCCATATCTTCCATTGAACATAAAAAAGCACATTCCTTCTAGTGACACACCAATCAAATTCATAGGTTCATAGGTGTTTACTATGCTAACAACCACAAGGGCCTTTTTAAGCCTAGCCATGCATCCCAAATCTCTGATAAGTTCTGATACCCTTGATAAGTGTAACCAGGGGCTTGGGAGATAAAACATTTGCAAGTTAGGGCCTGGGAGATGAACTATTTACAGGTTGCCTGTGTCCATTAGAGAGATCGCTGCCAAACCAGCACTGAATTTCCTGTCCTCCATCCAGTTGTCCAGGTTGCACTTAAATTGGGTTAGGGAAGAACTCTGCTTCACATGGATGGGAAGCCTGTTCCAGAGACAGCATAATCTCTGGGATACATACCTCTCTCTCCAGCAGGTCCTATTTATATTACAGGCAAGGCTTAAGTCCTTAGAATGGGTAATTCTGGTGCTGTTTGCTTTGCAGATATGCAAGAGGTCCATCAGAGCTGGGTCTGACAATGTCCTGTATGTCAGGCATAGATCTCCCCTCAAAAGCCTGTAGGAGACAGAATACAGGGATAGAGTCTTGAGGCAGTCTTCATAGTTCATTTGACTTAAGCCCTGTAGTCTTTTAGTAAGCAACCTCTGTGGACGTCCCGGTTGTTATATATGCCTGGTTAGGTACTTACCAAAGGGGGCACTGTACTCAATGATAGGTCTGATGAATGCCGAATACAGGGAACAATTACTTCCTTGGACTTAGGTGCCATACTTTTGTTTATTAGTTGCGCAGCATAGAAGGATTTCCTCACCACTGTAGACACATGGTGGTCAAAGGCTAAATTACTATTTATGTGTGTCCCTAAATCCCTGCCTACTGGGTCATCTCTAAGGGGTGTGTTGTCAATATGATAGTTACCAGGGGTGGATGACTTCCTGAAGGAAACTATTATGCATTTCTTGACATTTAGTTTTAGTCCATGGCTCTGACATCAGTTGTTTGACTGTGTCAGCCCCTCCTGGAGAACATTTGTGTCAGTGTAGGATTCAATGGCAGCTCCTAATTTACAATCATCTGCAAATTTAGTCAGCCAGAGACCATTGACATTGGCCTTGACTTCAGAGAAGTAAATGCCAAAAAGGAGAGGTCCAAGGACTGATCCCTGAGGGACTCCACTTGTGACTGTCCTCTTTGTAGAGGTGGACTCCCCAATTCTAACTTCCTGGGTCCTGTCTGTGAGCCAGTTGGCTATCCATATGTCAGATGACATGTCCCCCCCCCCCATGGCCTAGCATTCGTGTCATGTTTCTCTGCCCTGACCCCAACCCTCCTCCATTTTATTTAAAAAAAATGTTCTAATAAACTATAACAAACAGTTGCTACAGTTTATACCCTGTCTACATGGAGTGCTAAGCATTCATCTTTTACTTAAAAAAAATTTCTTCTAATAAACTGTAGCTTTATATTTTCCTCACTTTTATATACCTCACAAGTTATACCATATGCACTACAATAGCCATGAAATGGCTTATAACTAATTTTCTCTGGGTGGGAAGAGGGAAACCATAGGATATATTGCGATATTCTTAAATTGTCTTGCTTCTTGGGAGGCTGGTGTCTTCCTTATCTGAAAATGTGCAATAATGTCCCTAGGTTAAAATGTCTTTGTATTATACTGGACAAGAGTGTCTATCTAGCTGGAGCAAATTGTTAAAATAATGAGATAGGGGAATGTATATATTCTATAAAAAAATTAGTAACAGAACATTTTTTGTATAAAGTATCACCTAATAATAATGAAATTGATTTGTTGATGCTGGTACACTTGGCACTAAAAGAAAATAACAGATTAATTGGATTAAAGATGTGCTTCCAATTAATTTGTATAAAAATTGGCATCTGGGTCATTATAGAGCTCTCAATTAGATTTGTATCCCTGCAATTTTGTGAGCAAGGAACAATTTCCAGAGAACTATTCATGCAAATCAGAATGGTGCCTTAAAAAGTGGATCTTCCATTAAGATATATTTCTAAAATATACAAGCTACTTATGGGTTCTAAGTCTCATTTCACCAACAAATTTATGCTTATATGGAAAACATCTAAGCAACTATGGCGGCATGGATGAAGGTACTTCTCATACCCTGATATGCCATGGAATATACATGATTTCACTTCTTTGGGTAGCAGTGTCTGTTTAAATAATTTACATGCCATCTATTGCTGTGTATATGTTTCTACTTGCTTGCTCATCCTGAGATGTAGTACTGAAGAAAGTAGGGATTGAAGACATATTTTTTGTTTTGTTTTGTTTTGTCATCGCCCTGCTCTCTCTTCTGACCCAAGGAGGGACTGCAGGGTTATTGTGATACAATGTGGCCAGGTTCTATCTCTCGTTTCCTTCTTTATTTTTAATAGTTTATGACACTCTAGTTAGATGAGATTTGAAACAAATAACTCTATTGAATATCTTATTAGTTTAGGGAGATAAGTTTATTACCAGAACTAGAAAAATGGATTCCTCTGAAATGAGAAATATTAGGATAATAATTATGAATTTGTATGAGGGTGAACTTTTCACACATGACCCAAAAGGCAAGAAGAAATACATCAAAAGCAGTTTTCTTTGGACAATTTATGTAGTCATTAAAACAATGTTGTAATGCTGATGTGCCTCCAGTTAACACTCAAAAACCTCAGCTTGCAGAAAACAAGATCTAGAGATTCACTATGCTTGCTGACAACCAAGTCCATCACTGTGATCTTGTATTCAAAAGTAAATGACTACCTGTTCAGACCAGTCATCTCTTTTTGTTACATTGTATATATATATATATATATATATATATATATATATATATATATGTGTGTGTGTGTGTATATATATATATATATATATATATATATATATATATATATATATGTGTGTGTGTGTGTGTGTGTGTGTGTGTTTGGAGTATTTGTATTTTGGAATATGTTTCCTTTGTCATACTTTGAATTATTTGTACTAATGTAACATTCACTTTATTTTGCTTTTTATTTTATGTAAATCTTGTTTCATGACTTTGGAGCTTTTCTCCCTGAGCCTCCGCTGAAAGTAGGTTTCCACCCAGTCAGACTTTCCCAGTAAACGAATGCCAAATAAAATAAATAAATAAGGACAACACTAAAATGAATCTAGGAGAAAGGCCTAAATAAGGGACACTTTTTAAATATTGGTACTTCTGACTTATAAAGTTGATAAAGTCAGATAACATAGGATCATAGGTTCATAGGAGAGTCAATGCTACTAAGTCCTGTGACCATTTATGCCTTGCCAGTACCTGCTCTTAGACATTACCTCCTGTCTTGAGGAAGGCAAGGCCAGTCATGCCCAGAGCAAATTTGTGAGTACCTTTCCAGTCATCCAGGTCCAGTTTGAAAGTAAACAGTATATCTCACTGTTTAATTTGCAGGGGGGATCTTCCAGAGGTGGGGAGGTGCTGCATGGTGAACTTCTCTCCATCATGCTTTATGTATCTGCTAGTGAAGATTTAGGTCTAGTATTAATAAGAATATTTCATTTGTGGAGATATAAGAGATCCAGAACTGCTGGATTCTTTATAGCATGGAAGGTAAGACACAAATCTCCCTGTATGAGTCTATAAGATACTGAATAAAGTGACAGTGCTTCCAATTTTTCTCAGTAACTTGGGGGTTTTAGTCTGGTGATCTTTTTATTTAGGAACTCCTGGGATCCTTCCAGTTATTTGACATGTTTAGTGAGGTACCTCATAAGGGAAGTGTTGTCACAGTCAGATCATAGTCAAATGGACCAGGGCCCCTACTCCCAAGAATAAAAGCATCCATTTATTTGGCTGTTTCTCCTCAATTACCATACAATAGTGTTGAAATAAATAAAGAGAAATAACACTCCTACAAAGACGTATTTCAATATACTGATGATTACCTGTGTACCAAAATCAAATCACAGAGGGGTCCAGAGTCAGTATATATGGACAGTGTTCCATTTCCCCAAACTGTTAGGTCATGTCATTTTCTGCAACACATGTTTACCAGAACCACACCACAAAGGGATCAAAAACCATCAGCATGGCTATACATGCACACAAAAATGCATTATCTTTTGATAAAACCCTAAATATTTATGAGGATGAAAGGTGTAAGGCTATCCAGAGTATTGAGACTAAATTGTTAATATCAGCCCCTCCCCATGAGCTTACACATACACAAACTACTACATATGCAAAGGTTCTGAAAACTATACCTGCAAATCCTCAGATGTATGTCAAGAAACAATATACCTTTTACAGACAGAACCTCAGTTTATACATGTGACATTTTACACAGACCTTTCACTTACCACAGCAAAGCAAGCATACAGAATCACAACCACTTCTAAACTCTATCAATGTGTGTTGGAAAACACTAAGAATTCCACTGAATACATTTAAAAAATAAAATTCAACACACTTTATATATGTAGCACTTTCCATTCCTAAATGACATAAGACTTAGAATACACAAAAGTGTTATGCATTTCCATTTTTTCAATGCATTCAGTAGAATTCATATTGTTTTTCCACACACTTGTTATGGTTTGCAATTCCATTTTTTCTCAAGTGCATAGAGTGAAAAATATAACAAAATCATTGCACCAAAACAGTGGGGAGAGTCCATAGAAAGAAAATATCTGGGGTTATACTAAAGCAAGCCAGAGTTAAAAACTCACCAAACACATCAAACAGAGTACCTTGCTGACCCTCTTCAAGTGCAGCCTTGATGAGTGGATAGGAAAGGTATCCCGGTTAGGGGTCGCCACAGCAGAACTCCGGTCTGTTAATGTTTGGGAGTGGATTTTTATGTGCCGAGTTACCAGCCCTGACGCACAACCTTCAACGAAGGTACGCCCATTCACGCATGCCTCCACACAGAAGACGCTCTAGCTGAGAATCGAACGGGACAATGTCTTGCTGTGAGGCGCAGCTGCCCAGAGAACCTTGCCTTGGATCAGCCAATATTCCATGGTCTCTAACAACATTTTCATTTTGAAGTGGGGCATTGCACCTGTGCCCCTCATTTACAGGGGCGACAACTGATGACTGAGTTTTCTTTTTGGGATAAACTCTTGGCTAGACTTGTAAGGCCCCCAGGGCCATTAACTTAGTAATCTCCTATGATCCTATAAGGCAGACGTTGTGACTAGGCAATCCCAAAAACATTTCAGTAACTGGTGACTCCACTGTAAGTAAAACAGATACATATCCCTCTGAACCTTGTAAGGTATTTGTGACCATATCTCTCAACTTCTTTGCTCAGGGATTCTGGAAAAAGCAAAATATTATAGAGGACAAAGGTCAAAATCATATACAGATTTTAAATAGTGCTTTAATTCACTTAAAATGTTTATAGAACAACAGGTTTTGTATCAACATGCATTTTTGAGCAATAGAAAATATGAAACTTAAATAACTGGCATTGTTGACTGACTGTAATCCTCAGTGATTTACCAGGCAATCAGAAATTTTGTGCAGGACAGAGTAAGGACATGAAGCAAAATCAGGGATGTTTTGCAAAATTAGGGGAAGTTCAGTGGTATACTCTTTCTCAACTACAAAAAATTAACCCATGCCACCAGTTAGAAAAGTTGGCAGCACCTGACTTGGGTGCAAGCCATTTATCAAGGTGAATAGGGTTACCCAGAGATTAAGGAGGGGCAAAAGCAGGCAGCAGATGATCAGGTAGTCGTTGAGTGAACAAAAAGACAATAAAAATAAATAACTATTAATGATCACATTGTATTTTGCTTATGCTAGCAAGCTGACATTTTTCCTTTCTATCTAAAAATAAAGTTTTTTATTATTATTATTATTATTATTATTATTATTATTATTATTATTATTATTAGCATTGTCGCCTCACAGCAAGACGTTATCCCATTCAATTCTCAGCTAGAGCGTCTTCTGTGTGGAGGCATGTGTGAATGGGCGTACCTTCGTTGAAGGTTGTGCATCAGGGCTGGTAACTCGGCACATAAAAATCCACTACCAAACATTAGCAGACCGGAGTTCCGCTGTGGCGACCCCTAACTGGGAAAAGCTGAAAGACACAAAAAAATTATTATTATTATTATTATTATTATTATTATTATTATTATTATTAATTATTATTATTACTATTATCTTTTCTAGTTATCTGCAGGTGTTAAAACTGTACCTGCAAGAGGTGTTAACTTTTCCTAAGTTGAAAGCTGATTGCAGAGTTTTTCCCTCACTGCTTCATGCTGACACTGTATAATAGAGTCCCAGTGATGCTGCCATTGCTGCTTTCACTGGGTTTCTTCTTGTGAAACATATATATCAAGTAAGTCATTCCTGCGTCTCATTGTAATTCTGATTTCCACTGTTGCTGCATCACTTCTGGGGAAATTTGTTTCTCCTTTTACTAGCACCACATTATTTCCTTACTAGTCTGTTTTAAGTTTAATACTTGCAGAATTTCTTCTCCACTTGAGTTGTGAATGGATGATGATGTCTAAACTCATATCTCAATACATTAGGAGAAGGAAGCCTGTGAATAATTCAACTCTTGTAGTTACAAAAATGGGAGCAGTGTGTCCATGTATCCATGTGCATATTCACCTACACACCAGAGCTGAAATCTGCCATTTAGTCTTGATATTAATGCAGATTTAAGGAATATGGGAATAAATGTGTCTCAGAACTGGATGGTGAAAACAGAACTAAATACATTTTTTATAATTTTCTTAACTACCACCAAGTGCCAGTCTGATGCCTGATGCACAACCATTTTGGAGCTTAATCCTAGGACTTTGCAATAGCCAACATGATTCTTCATTAGTTATTTATGCAAATGTGGTGATGTTGATGTTTATGGGGCTCCCTATCTTGTAGCTGGCCTTTGGCAGCTGCCCAGAGAACCTTGTCTTGGATCAGCCAAAATTCCATGGTCATAGTTTCATAGTTTCATAGTATAGTACTAGGCTATCTGCCCTAGGGCATTTATAAGCCTAGCCAAAGTGTATGTGGCTTTTGACACCCCATGTAATGATACAAAAGTGTACAATTTAAATTAAATTTAGTTTACTGTGCCTCTATCTAGCAATGACATAGAGATGACCCCGGGGTAAACCTACAATATTTTCATTTTGAAGTGGGGCATTGCTTATGCTGTATGCTGTGAGTGATTAGCATATGTTTTCTGAAGTAGAAGAATTATATAAGTGAAATGACTGTCATTATTGCTTCACTGCAAAAGTTATAGGTCCTGGAAAAAACAGAGCAAAATTCTGAGCTAAAATCACGCATGTCCCTGAAATTCAGGGACAATTGAGAGAAATAATTGTTACAAATTGCCTATTAGTTTTCAGCAGTCTTTAGAGAAAGGTAAGATATTTTCATTGTAGCATTGATGTCTGCATTTTTATTTTATGAACAAACAACCACATGTGCTGTATTAGAGAAACTAGAAGGAACATACAGTATTGATTGTATAAAAGTACTAATGGGTAACTGGACTAGTGTTCCACGGCAGGATTTCTTAAGTGAAAGAGCAAGTCAAGTGTATGCTCCAAACCTAGCCAAAAGAAAGCAAACAAGACCTCTATTAGTAAAGATGCAATCATACCACCAGAAGAGTCTGATCCTGACAAAACTGTGGCAGAAGAGGAAAGTATTAAAAAATGTACACCTGGTAGAAGAAAAGCAAATTTATTCCGGCAATCAGAGCATGTTGAAAAGCAGGAGTAAGATTCGACCTACCATATCTAGTTGTTTTCAGAGTATTTTTCCCGAAGGATCAAAGTCATTTTTTAATGCAGAACAGGCTAATGAGAAAATAAAAAAGTTTAGCCAACAAAAAAATTGAGACAGCAAGTAGAAGGGCACCCTGCTTCTCATTTTTCTGACACTAAAATTCATAGAGAGACTTTGGTACTGAAATCTTTTCCAGTGTTTCTAAGGGAAATGTTTGTAAGACAGAAAAAAGCACAGGAATTGAATAGAAGAATCAGAAGTACATTGGACTTTAACCTTAGTCTAGTGTTGGGAGATGGAGATGATCTAACAGCGAAATTAGTCAATAAATGTGAGATTATAAAACATCAATCATATTTGTAAAACATGGCTTTGCAAACAAAAGTGGCTAAGAAAAGACTTGAGTTTTGCTGACTTTGTTAAACTTGTGGGTGGACTGTAAAGCATATAGCTCATGTTCTGTCTTTAATGTTTAGAAGGGCACTAAAGGGGAAAAAAAAGAAGCAACTGCAGGTAAAATTATCTTTGTTCTTAATAGTAAATGTTTAAAATGGATTACCATCAAAATGTCATACCTGTAATCAGTGATCGAAAATTGTTGAAAGTCACGACCCAAGATTTCATATTGCCGAAAAAAAAATGTTGAAGTCACAACAGTAAATGCACACTAGTATTCGCTGCTGTGGATCCGACATTTTGAATAGAGATCGCACTATAGTGGGGATCTGGAGATTTACCCTTTCCCTCACTGTAGTGCGATCTCAGAGTTTGTATATATAAGTAGCAGGGGGTGTGGGGGCACAGCCCCCAAATGGGGGTGCAGGGGGCTTGCCCCCCTGAAAAACGTGTGTTGAATGGCACCAGATGTTGAGGTAAGTTTGAAAAATGTCAACAATTCAATTTTGAATTGTTGACAGTTTTTTTTTTTTTTTTTTGCTTTGTTATCTTGATCGGTCACTATTGTAACTTTCAACAATGTTTTTCGAGTAAGTAATTACTCATAAAAAACATTTTCGAAATTATGATAGCAAACCACGTAGAATACTTCATGATATAAACTGCATGTTATATTTAAAGCAGTTTTGTATAGTGTGAGGTCAGAAGTATTTTAAATGTGTGCATATGGGGGGGGTCTGTTTTCAATGATTGCTGTATGTGTTAAAGATAATAAAGTAAACAAGTACTTTTTAGTTGAAATAAATACAGGTTTTCTAGTATAACAAGAGAAGAAAGGCTGAACAGAAGCAAGTTTCAGAAAATGTAATGCTGTGATCTTGGGCTGCTGGGGTGGGGGTGGAGTGTAAATGTGTACTGGATAGAACTAAGATGACAATTCCCATTGTTTTTACAAGGGTGGATGTCTAAGTTAATATCCTTGGCTTAAAGGAAAACTCCACCTTCTCCTACAGTTTTACTCAATCCTTAGGTTGTTTTTCTCTCTATGATATGGTAACAGTATTGTGTTGGTACCAGAAACCTGCTTTTACTTTATAAAACTTTCATTTCCTTGCCCAGGAATTAAAGAAAGGGAAAGCCCACCTACATTTTTTAAACTTAACTTCTCACATACTTTGCAGACAAATTTGTCTCTGACTGTATTACATACCACAGACACAGAAAAATCTGTAGTTCACTCTGTGAGGTACTGCTGTTAGTCCTAGACAGGCAGTTAATCCTCCTGCTATAAAAATGACAGAAAGCTGTGAGGCTATTTTCCACTGTCTTTATTGCAGAGAGGAAGAGATTTATGTTGTTGTTCCTTAACTTGTTACCTAGCTTTTTATACTGCTCTCTCAGTATAATATGTGCATGAAGCATACCTACCCTCGCAAACTGCATTTGTGTAACAATTGCAATGCTATGTTAAATGTGCTTTTTTAATGTTATTGTGTTTGTTGCAACCTAACAATTCTGTTGATATATATGTGGAGTTAGTTCAAAACTCACATTTTTACGTGCATCTTGACAACATTGCATAGAATTGAGTTATTGGTTTGTTTTTCTGCTAATTCTGTGTCTACTAAGACAGATACACTTTGTGAGTCCTAAGCCAGTACAGGGGCTTCATAGGAATGGCAATGGCATCAGTGGTCTGTTTATTATTTAAACTATATATTGCTACCATAAGCTTTGCTTGTGTAACCAAGATTAATGCTTACTGAATTGTATTGCTAGGGTGCAATCTGAATCTATATATACCTTAAAATACGACTTCATTCTGTTAAGTATTATTTCTGCTTGAATATCAGTTCCTTGTACTGTGTATCTGTCTTATGTATCATCTGTACCTCTTACTGTATTACCTCTTCCCTGTTCATAACCTTACTGTTTTTTTGTCTTTTCTATGTAATTACAGGGCATTTTCTCCTTGAAGATCCCCCCCCCTTCCAGGACATAAACAAAAATAGATTTCGTCCTCTCGCTTGTTGTGGGACAGGTCTCACACTAAAAGAAAACGAACAACAAGGCTACCATTTCAAGCTTTTCACATAGGTGAATACTGTTGTTGTATACATAATCAGAGATTACAGCAGTTTTTTTATCTAATTGTACAGTGTGCACGACAGCTACAACTCCCAAAAGTGACCCCAACCTAAGCTCCAGTCAATATCTGGTTAAAGTAAATCCTCGTAGTCACCACTACATGGCGCTACCCTCCTATATTTCATCCTACTAATATTTCATAGTAACTTATTTATCCCAGTTAAATAATTGCTGCAAACTTACTAAAATACCTATCCAACCCTATTAATTAGGTTTAGTGCACAGTCACCCCCATAAGTGTATCACTGATAACCCCACTCAATAAAGTTAAATGCTTGATTCCACATACCTTTCCTTAGTCCTCCACTGATAGTTTTTTCACTCTCAGCCCTGCAGGGGCAAGCCCGCTCCGTTCGCTCCACTCACTCTGCTTCCCTACCCTGCCTCCAATTCCCTCCCACCCCCACTATCTCTAGCTTTATACATAACAGGCCACTCCTTCCAACCTCCTCATAGGCTCTAAGCCCCCAGAGTTCATCACATCCCACACCCAAAACAACTAAAACCCTCCTACATCTCAAATCATGCACACTCTATCTCTATTAGTAACATCCCTAACCTTCTTTAACCTACTTACTCTCTACCACCTCACTTCTCACAACACCACACTACATCAACTAACCCCAACAAAAACTACAGCATACATATACCATAACTCATCCCAAAATAGTTACTCTAAAATTTCACCATCACTCTTCAAGTCACAGAGACACCACCACTTTCAAGACCAAACTGCATTTTAATATACCTAAAATCAAACAATTATACATCTCATATGCATACTCCATATTTAACTACATTTCATCCACAATCCAAACCACTATCTTCACATTATTATGCCAAAGTGGAGATATTCATCCAAACCCTGGACCCTCTCCCACCCAACATATTAACAACTCTACATCACTCTCAGTGAAAACACCAAAAGACCTTTGCATCGTGACGTTAAACATGCGTAGTGTCTGCAACAAAGTATCTGACTTCCATGCATGGCTTACATCTAATATAGTTACTCTAACAGAAATCTGTCTCAAACCCCAGATAGACTCAGAAATACTTCCCCCTGGATATTGAATATTATGAAAAGATAGACTTCATAAACCATAACCACTTAAACATAATATCCCACCCAAAAATAGTTCCTACCTTCAATAATATGAAAATACTATTAGCATCACTATATTTCAACAATCATAAACAAATATCTATTGCCAGCATCTCTATTCCTTCAGGTCCCAATATCCCAACACTGGAAAACGTCCTATCATGGTCTAACCACTACATCTCAAACAAAGCCATTATCCTCGGTGACACTAATATAAATTGGCTTAAACTAACACCAGACAACTCCACAAACTCCATCAATCTGTTCAGATTTACACAACTTATACAAACCACACCACACACAACAATCACCCTGAATCCACCCTAGAATGGATATTAGAATCCCACCCACAATACTACTCCAATCCCAACACGCTTCCCAATACCCTAAGTGACCACTTAAAAGCCCTGATACACAAACTATCAACCTCCACCCCAAGCATTCATTCATACAAATATACCAGAAATCTAGCCAATTTTAGCCAGTCTCACTTTTGCAACCTATTACAAACACTAAACTGGAACCCATTGAAATATTTTCCCTGAGATGAAGCAGTACATTATTTCAATACTGTCTTCCTAGATACCCATAACTCCATAGCCCCCATAAGAAAAAACAGAGTTAAACATAACCATGCTCCTTAGCTATCTAAGTCAACCAAACAACTACTGATTAATATAGACCGAGCATGGCACAAATGGAGAAAAGATAAGACCCCACCCAACGAAACTGCCTTCAAAATACTTAGAAACAAAGCAAAACAGGCCATTAATCAGGACAAAAAGACTTACTTCTCTCAACAAATAAATGCCCACAGTAATAATCCCAGACTTTTCTGGAAATCTGTAAACTCATTACTAAATCCTGGCAGCACCCAAAACCCATCTCCATTTCCAGACAAAAGCCCAGTTGAAATCATTGAAATATTTAATAAAAACTTTATTGATACTATCCTTACATTAGTAAATGGAGGCAATAACCCAACCCCCATTAACCCTTCCACCATACCTCAAAGGCAATATCAGCTCTATACCATCCTTTAACTTCCAACCTGTAGCAACCTCTCAAATACAAACATTACTTGGCAGATTGAAACCAGGCTGCTTATCTGCAGATAATCTCTCCCCAGAATACCTCAAAATTAGTGCTAAGGCAATAGGTGTTCCCAGTAAGTATCCTTATAAACCAGTCCCTTGCAGAACACACAGTCCCCCAGCTCTGGAAAAAGCAATAAACCCTCATGACCTATCTAATTTTAGACCCATTTCCATACTGTCCCCTCTATCTAAAATAATGGAAGAAGGCATCCACAAACAACTGGTTGAATATCTAACCTGCAACAATCTACTATCCCCTTCACAACATGTTTTTCGACCATCCCACAATACCATTACTGCCCTAGTCCTGTTCACAAATTTCATCTATAACACCCTAGATAGTAACCTACTTACATCAATCCTGTTACTGGATCTTTCAAAAGCATTCGACACAGTCTCCCACATCAAACTTATCCAGCAACTGCAATCACTAGGATGCTCAGATACCACCCTAACCTGGTTCACTAGTTACTTGGAAAACAGACAGCAATCCATAAAATGGCAGAATAATCTCTCTAGCTTTCTCCCAAATAACATAGGAGTGCCCCAGGGGTCAATCTTAGGACCCCTACTATTCAACATTTTTATAAATGACCTGCATAAAGTTCCCTCTGACTATACTACCATACAATATGCAGACAATTCTCCCATAATCTGTACCTCCAAAAGTTAACACAAAAGGCCTTTACATCCATAGAACTCTGGCTAAACCAATCACAGCTATTACTTAACCCTAATAAATCTAAACTACTCATCTTTGCATCTAAACCTGTTCCCACAAACTTTACTATATTCTCCATAAACAAAACCCAAATAGAGTTAGTAAATCAGGCCAAACTGCTAGGAATTACTATTGACAGCAAACTTAGCTTTGACTTGCATATTAATAATGCAGGTCTTCTCCTTCCAACCTTACTATATGGGTCTCCTATCTTCACCAATCTCCTCAACTCTTTGCGACACAAGCTGCAGTCCTGTTATTATAAGATTGCAAAATTCGCATCAGCCCAACCAAATCGCACCCACTATTGACAGGCCACTAGAGAACTAAACTGGCTAGAATTTGCACATTACCTACATTACACACAACTTACCTTTACCCATAAACTAATTTATAAACTCAAGTGTTGCCCTTCCCTGAAAATTATCATCGAACCTTATGTCCTATCGAGAAATCTATGCAATAACAACAAACACCTACTTAAAGTATCAAAACCTAGTAAAAGAGCAGGTAGCTGCCTCTATTCCCATTCCATAACTAAGCTGTGGAACACCCTCCCATCATCAGTTACAGAATTAGACAACATAATCTCCTTTAAAGGAAAACTAAAACAACATCCCACTGATAACCCCAGTTGCACATGCAACACATATCCACAGCCTCCTTAATCTAGCAAAACGGTTTCACATAGCAAATATACTTATGTATATGTCATACTGGTACACCATATGAGTTATCCCTAATCTTATCCTAGTCCACAGCCAGCCTTAGGCATAGACCAACTAGGCAGCCGTCTAGGGCACTGCTCTGGCAGGGGCACTTTCCCAGTATTTACTTGGTGTAGGTAGACCAGGATGAGGCCACCAGGTGTTGTGGTGAGGGCGCTGTGGAGCATTTTGCCTAGGGCACCAGTTGACCTAAGGCCGCTCCTGGTCCACACATCTATACAACTGTCTTAACACATTTTCTCTTCTCTGTCACTTTCTGCTTTTAATATTACCATTAAATACATGTCACCTATAATCTACATATTCCCACCACCTTGCTGTAAGATTCTAACAATATCTATCTTAGCTTTAAGTTTAACTCTTTAATGTTACCTTCCCAGTACACTTACCTTTCCCTTTTCCTACTCCCCCCCCCCAAAAAAAATTGAGCTGTATCGTTAAATATTCCTAACTGTATAATTTTCCTATGTGCTAATGTTCCATTGTTACTGTATTGTGCCTTTTTACAACATATGTGGTGTTTAGATAGTTTTCTGTATTATTTCACTTGCTTTATAAGTAATTGTTTCCTTACAAATTAATGTAATGACTTCCATGTAACTTGAAGCTTTTCTTCCCGGGCCTCCACTGAAAATGGGTTTCAAGCTCAGTGGGCTTTCCCTGTCAAGAAATGTCAAGAAATAATAAATAAATAAATTCACAACCGCTTCCTATGTAGCCATGCCTTTCTTAGCATAAAATGCAATTAGACCAGTTAGGAATTTAAAGGCAATTGTCACCTCTTCTGACAAATTTACATAAGCAACATCAGAGTATTGAAATTATAAGCTTTAAATGCTGGTTATTTATACTTCTTTATATATTAAGATGACTTAAATGCAGAATCAAACATTTCTGACGTTTCTCTAAATGTCTCAGAAAATATTTTTTCTTGTAAAGTACCAACACATTCCCGATTTTACATCCCTGCCACGGACAGGACAGAACTGCCCTCCTCTGCAGAAGGAAAGATAGGTGGCAGCCTTATCAACTAGGTGCACTGATACTGTTTATTAAAAGGTATTTTATCCTTTTTGTGACATGCTTCCAGAGATGGATGCATATCTGGTACACAAATCAGTAGTAAGAGACACTCATTGACTTTGACTCAGTCCTTACACATCACATTGTATTCCCATTAAGAGTAGTAAAAATCAGCTGTACATGACACAGCAAAGATGATTTACTGCAGTGAGAGTTTTCACACCTCAGGATGAGAGCCAAACTGTTTTGCATAAGATTTTGTAAATATATCTATAATCTGTTGTGTCTGAGAATAAATTTTAGCATCTGCACACAATTTATCAATGTGCATGTCTTTACTCCTTCCACATCTTATGCATTTATAAAAAAGGTTTTCTATTATGCTCAATATTTTTATATAGTTTTTCTTCAAATTGTTCTTGATCTTGTCTCACACTATTGCTTAATTTGTTTATCCAGCTTGTTTATTTCAGTTTTCAAAGTTGTAATTCAACTTCTCTTCCATTTCTTATATTTTTTCTCTCTCACCTTAATCAGGTATCTTGTTCTTATGGAAATATATTCCCCTGAATTTGTATGCCTGGATACTGCTGTTAAACATGTTTTTGATTTTTTTGCATTCAAACAAATTCTCTTTCAAACCTTTCTATATTCCATCTGCAATTTTTCCACTAAGCACATTACTCCAGTTAGTTTTACATAGTGACTGTTTTGCTTCCATACAATCTGTAATTAACCTTCTGTGCATTGGTTTAGATTTAGTTTGGCAGAATTATCTAGCAAAAAATTAATCTTTATAACTCCATGATCACTGCACATCAAGCTTGTGGGAATGTAGCAAATTGTCCAATAAAAAAAAATTATTATTAATGCTCCTAGCATTAACAACCATCAGCGATGCATGAAATGTTGCTATCTGTGAAATGTTAAATTTTTCACCTAGGTAAAATCCTGCCTAGTGTTTGTCAAATATTTCAAAACAGCTACTGCAAAAATTATCTTCCATGATCTTGACAAATGCATGCCAGCCTGTCTGAATGGGTCTACTTCATATGACCTAAATTTCATTTGAGTGAAATTCATTTGACTGAGACCAAAACACTAACAGTTTAAAAGAATGAAAACTCATTTGAGTGAAACTCATAACACTGACACTTTAAAGTAAAAAAGTATATGCCATTTTCTGCATTATAGTGCGATCCTGGAGTTAGTATATATAGTTGGGGGGTGTGGGGGGCACAGTCCCCCACATACTTTATACATTTTAAACCATACACATGGATATTTATAACTGCAATGAATAACTCTTTGAAGAAAACAATATTTACCTAAACTATGTGGGGGGCTTCACCCCCACACCTCCCAATGTGGGGGGGCTGTGCCCCCCCACACCTCCCAACTATATATACTAACTCCAGGATAGCACTACAGCGGGGAAAGGGGCATATACCATTTACTTTAATGTGCCATTGTTATGAGTTTCAGTCAAATGAGTTTTCAGTCTTTTTAACTGTCAGTGTTTTGGTCTCACTCAAATGAATTTCAGTCAAATGAAATTTTGGTCATATGAAATAGACACGTCTGAGCATGTGTGCCCAAAACTAGGCTTGGATGCTCTACACATTTCCATTTTTTAAAACAGGACATTTTTTCCATGTAGGTATTTACCCCAAAAATCTTTTTATTCATGGTAACCTGATTATCCTTTCTATATGTGATTTGTGAAAAATATGTCCTAACACCACTACAAGTTATACTAATTAAAAGGGCTATAAGTTCCGTAATAATGAATGGCAGGACTGTGAAGCACTGTCATCTAACATATCTTTTGCGACAGAGCTACTTCTATGTTTCTCTGACTGAGCCTCATTTATGTGTCTGTTGGAGCTTGTTCTATGCTATAAATAGTTGTTAGCTATTTCCAGCAAAAGAAAGTAGGTAAATAGCAGGCTTTTGTAAAGGGATTATTTTGTAGTTATAAAAGAACTGATGGTCCTTCCCCCACACTATCATGCTGATGTGTGAAAACTCTCACTGCAGTAAACAATCCTTGCTGTATAATCTACAGGTGACAAGTAGTAGGACTCCAAAGTAAGTCTGTCTGCTACTTCCCAATGTCTTCAGTGGAAAGTTTTTTTTCTTTCTCATGAATGATGCAGAATTAAAATATGCTTTACTAGTTCCTTAATTGTTTCTGTCATGTTCACCCCTCTTTTTTCTGTTTTGTATTTATTTATACATTGGTAACCAGGAAAGTGAACCGGTCCCAGGACCCTTTTCAGCCATGACTCAGGCTACACTGGCAAAGATAATAACAAGTAATAAATGTACTTAGCAATTCAAAGAAAAAAATACTGACATAAAGACATTGACAAAGATTGCATATGCAACACATAGCCAATGTGTGACAGTGAATAAGTAAAACATTAAGCAACATTTACTAGACTGTATACATTAATAATCCTTAACTCTACTATGCTAACTTTAGAATAAATAATGAACTGTATGCACCCATAGTGCACACACACAAATATATCTATCTATATCTATATCTAACTTAATATATATATATATATATATATATATATATATATATATATATATATACATACACACACACACACACACACACACACACACACACACACACACATATATAGTGAGCATGTGCGTGTATATGTGTATGCATGTATGTATACATATATATAAAGTACGTGTACAAAAACATACGAGTGTGTGTGTATAATGGAGGTGTAGACTATATGCCTGTGTGTGTACTTCATGTCCTTTAAATGAAAACAAATCAAAATGTGATGCAATCTTTTTGACTCTCCAGCTTTCTCCCTTTCCCAAACCAGTCCTGGTCATATGCAAGAGCCGTATTTGACTTTTTTTCAGATTTTGCTGAGAATACAAAACCAAGGATATATACCTGGCCAATCCAACAGAACTGAACATGTCATACCACAGCACACCCAAAGCTTTAATACTCCTTCTCAATACAGACTCAGTGATTCTGCAGTAAGTCAGTTTTTTAATGTATGTTAACCTCTTAAACACATTCCTGCATTACAACTGTATGTAAAAGGCTGCATGGACATCACCGAGCCAAACTCCTGCTCTCCTCCTTCCCCCTCTGTTCTCTACTGTCTCCACTTAGCTGTTCCACCCCATCAATAACTTCTCTACTGCTATCTCCTCTCCCAGTTTTGTTTTACCCTTAGTAGTTTGTAATCACTTTTTTGACATTCACATTTAATGCTGTTCTTCTGTCCTTAGGTGCTAGCTGCACTAATCTTCTCACATTTTAGTTAACATACTGATTGCTACCCCCCTTACATTAGTTCCATAGACCTCTATTCCACAGCTACATTTACTTCTTTGCCTACTAGCAACTTCTTCTCAGTAGTAGAGTTTACTACCTGACATTCCATTCCCTTTAAAACATTAGTAGCAGACTGTGCTAACATTTTCTTGCATAAGTATAGCCTTTGATTTAACTAGCCACTACTTACAACTTTACTGATTGTTTTTCTCCTGTGTGCCATGATCTGGTCCAACCTGCTTCATTCTCCCTCGCTACACTTGGGTTCTCTCTACTCCCCTACCCTACCCCAGTTCCCACATGCCCCCACTACAATTAAATTAAACTGTAGCCAACCACTCCCTCCAATTTAATCTCTACCAATCAAACACTTCTACACATGTCCCACAACTATATCTCACACTCACTCCACCTTCTTACTCAGTGCAGCCATCTACTTCCATCCCACCTTCTTCCCATAGCCAGTTATTCTCCCACCAAGCTCTCTGCTTCACTCTTCTTTTCTACCATTATACTGATAACTCCTAAACCCTCCAACCTTAACATCTCCCTACCCTCACTCCACTATCTCACATACTACAGCACTTCCCATTTTTCTTCCTGCTATCACTCACACCCATCTAATTCCAGGCCCACTTCTACTTACACCTAATACTTCTCTCCCTTGCTGCAACACACTATAATTTTTGCACTCTACCTTTGTCACTCCAACCTGTACACCCACCTTTCCTACATAACCTTATCACCTCTATGTTCTACCAATTCTACTTTATTTCATTTTCTTCCTATACAATGACTAACTCTCCTCTTAACATACACCAAAAAAATCTTTTCACACTATAAGTTTCACCCTCCTCATACTTCTCAACAGCCTAACCTTATACCAAAACCAACTATATAACTACTGCTGTTACCACACCATTACAGATCCTCAGCCCCACCAAACTTTCCACACTAATTGCAAAATTACTTCCAACCTCTATAACCCAGCATATATAGGTTACTTCCCATACAAATGCATTCAACTCCATTCCAAATCTCAATCACTTCTTAAGTACAACAAACTCATAACTAAGCTCATTAAAGCTCTATTATACTTCACTTCACAAAAAAAACTAAGTGAAGATATCCTTCCTAATACTGGCCCACAGATATGCTCACAAACAATCTATTCCCCCCCACCTCACTCCCTTTTTCTGGTATTCTTGCTTCCCCAAAAGGCTCTAACCTCTTGCTACTCAACACGAATCTAAGAAGCATAGTCAATAAGGTCCATGATTTTCACTCCTACCTATCACAACACTCCCCCGATATCACCATATTAACCAAACGCTGGCTATCTTGTGTAACTGTGTGTGTGTGTGTGTGTGTGTGTGTGTGTGTGTGTGTGTGTGTGTGTGTGTGTGTGTGTGTGTGTGTGTGTCTCTGAGTGACAAAGAGAGAGAGTGAATAAAAATGTATATACAGTAGCATGTGGAATACCATATGTGGGATGCAGTGCTGTGTTTAAATCCACGTCTTACTCTGTGTGTGTGTGTGTGTGTGTGTGTGTGTGTGTGTGTGTGTGTGTGTGTGTGTGTGTGTGTGTGTCCATTTAAACATGTGTGTGTGTGTGTGTGTGTGTGTGTGTGTGTGTGTGTGTGTGTGTGTGTGTGTGTGTGTGTGTGTGTGTGTGTGTGCTTTTCTTCATGTTTTAATGCAAGGGCACAACAAAATTCTTCTCCCAGGATATAACATACATCAATGGGACAGAAAAAAACAAGTGTGGAGGAAGAATAGTCATAATGTATAAACAACATTTAAAACTAGAACTTATAGAAACAAACACTCCTGAATTCAGTAATGTTGAAATATTATTTACCAAACTCAAAATCAGCAGCAATAAATATCTAACAATTGCCACTTATATTCCTCCTGGCAATAATGCAAATACAATTGAGGACATGCTTCATTCAATATCTTTAACTTTCACACAAGAAATCCTCATAATAGGCAGCTTCAGCACTGATTGGTACTCTTATAGCTCTGATAATCCCACCAATTTCATCAACTTATATGGCTTTTCACAGGTAATTCAAAACACAAGAATTGACAAAGTCAGCAAGAGGCAATCTCTACTAGATTGGATCCTAACCAACAAACCTTCTCTAGCCTTCCAATCAGGTTGCCTCACCAGTAGTATTAGTGATCATCTCCCTACCTGCTTACTTAGACATCATCTTAACCCCCCCCCCCCGACAAACCTCCTTCCATCTAATTCACAACAAAAAGAACTTCAAGGCTCAAATGTCTATTTCACTCTTACAACTCTGTGACTGGTCACCATGCAAAACCCTTCCTCTTGATACTGCTATTTTAACACCACATTCTTTGATATACTTAATAGGCTAGCCCCTTGCAGAACTACTAGAATAAAATCTAATTCCACACCTTGGTTAACAAAAGAAACTAAAAATGTTCCAAAAAAAGAGACAAAGCCTGGGCACTCTGGCAATGCACCAAAAATCAAGTTAACCTAAATCAATATAAACAACTCTGAAAGAAAGCCAAAGCTCAAGTCAAACTAGACAAAAAAATTACTATACTGCAATACAGCAACACCAAATCAACAATCCCAAAAAATTCTGGTCCATCATAAATAAACTCCTTCAACCAGGTCAAACATCCACTTCCCCCCCTTCAACCACTAGCAACACCAACAGTATTACAGGACAATTCAACACTTTATTTACAGACTCCATCCAATCACTTTCCAAGTGTAATCTTAACAAACCTCCAACTACCCCAAATATTTCCAACAAAACTAGTGACACCTTCTCATTTAAACCTATTCAAACTCTCACCATAAAAAAATTACTCTCCAACCTTAAACCCACAAGCCTTGCTGTAGACAAACTAACCATGGAATTCCTAAAAGTATAGCCTATCTTGTCAGCATTCTTATCAACCATGTCTCAGAACACTATATTCCCTTAAGCTGGTAAATATGCTATTCCTCTGCACAAAGGTGGCAACTCTACCAAGTTCTCGAACTACAGACCCATTGCTATCTTACCACCCTTTCCAATATATTAGAAAAATATATCCACTTCCAACTTCTAAACTACTTATTATCTAATAACCTCTTATCTAAAACACAACACAGATTCTGCCCTGACCACAGTACCACTACTGCCTACTTAGTTTCACTAACACCATAAATCTACACAGAAACAATGAGAAACGTGTATCCTTCATCTTTCCAAAGCTTTTGATACTGTTTCCCATCAGAAACTTCTTGATGAACTTTCCACTCTAAAACTTAGCCACTCTTCTCTAGCATGGTTACATAGCTACTTATCTGGCCGACAGCAAGCTGTCAAATGGAAACAAAATCTATCAACCCTATTACCTATCAACATAGGGATGCCCCAAGACTCTAGTCTATGGCCTCTACTTTTCACTGTTTTTACTAACCGGCTCCACCCATCTACTCTCCTAGCCTCCATTGTTCAATACACAGATGACTCTACTCTTATCTTCGCTGCACCCTTCCTAAAACAACTTGCCACCATAACACAGCAGTTCTTCCTAGCTGTCAAATCATGGCTGTCTGATTCACAGCTGATTCTGAACCACTCCAAAACTAAATTGATGCTCTTTCACCCCAGAAAATCTCAAGACCCCCCAATCCAATTCCAAATACATTCCACAAATAACAACATTATATCAGCCATAACCCAAACTAAATTATTAGGTGTCCTAATTGATAATAGTTTGACATTTTACATATACCTATCTCAGTCCATCAAGAAGACACATATTAAACTAGGCTCATTGTACAAAATCAAGCCTTTCCTGACTAACAACACTAGACAGGCAATAGCCAGAACCCATCTTCTCTCCACCTTACTATATGCCTCTCCCATTGTCACTAACATAAGCAAAACTGATCTAGCGAAGCTGGAATCCTGCTATAATAAAATAGCCAAATTCACTTCTACCTCCCCACATAGATCCCACCACTGCTCTGCCTTACATTAACTAAACTGGTTAGAACTACCGCATTACTTAACTTACACTCAACTCTCTATCTCTTACAAATTGGTAAACCAACCTGATAAAATCCCTGCCCTTCAACTATCTTTTCAACATTATACTAATGCTCGCCTACTTTGTTCCTTGCAAAAATCTTTATTGCAGGTCTCCAAACCCAGCAATAAAGTTGGAGACTCTCTCTATGCTAACTATATCTCCAAAATATGGAATACTATCCCTCAGCCCATCATAATTACTGCCAACCCAATGTACTTCAAAAACCTACTAAGACTCTTCCTCAACAACAACTGGCTCTGCTCATGTACCAGTCCTGGCTAAATCATTTCCTTGTCCATTAGCTCATCAACTTACTCTTCTACCATTCCATGCCTACCATATGTAATGTGCTTACTTACTTTACCTTCTATCTCCCTCCACTTCTGTAACAATTTTTCTTCTAACTTGTTTTCACGTACTTACCTTAACATCTCAACCCCTCTCTCCTACTTTTCCCCCTCCTTCCTCTGCCTTCTCCTCTCCTCACTCCTCACTTCCCTATTTGTAGTCTATGCTCCAGTCTATTTCTCGATTTACTCCCTTTAGCTATGTATTATACATTTGTGGTATCTTGCCACTCACCCACCTGACATATTTATAGATAACTCCCACACTGTTTGAAATACTGTTGTATCCTTATTTGACTTTAACAAAAAACAGCTTTGTATTCAGTTTTATCATTGTAACCTAATGTACTTTTTATGATGTGTGTAACTTGTACTGATTATATATTTCCTTATTTTTAATTGTTCTATGAAGCTTTTCTCCCCAGGCCTGTGCTGAAAATGGGTTCTTGCCTAGTTGGACTATCCTGGTTATAAAATGTTAAATAAGAAATACAAATAAATAAAATAAAAAATGGAAATCTTGTGTAACTGTGTGTGTGTGTGTGTGTGTGTGTGTGTGTGTGTGTGTGTGTGTGTGTGTGTGTGTCTGTGTCTGAGTGACAAAGAGAGAGTGTATAAAAATGTATATACAGTAGCATGTGGAATACCATATGTGGGATGCAGTACTGTGTTTAAATCCACATCTTACTGTGTGTGTGTGTGTGTGTGTGTGTGTGTGTGTGTGTGTGTGTGTGTGTGTGTGTGCATTTAAACACAGTTAAGTACTAATGATTTGCTTTTCTTAATGTTTTTAATGCAAGGGCACATAGTAAATGTATGTTAGAATAAATTCAGATGTATATTATGGTTGCCATCAATAGTCACATTTCCTTTGTGGACTATAAAATGCACATGCACTCTACCACTGTAAGGACTGACAAAATCAGTGATAATCTCTTACCTTGGATTTGAGTGTACCAGATATGCATCCCGCTCTGGAAGGATATCACAAAAAAGCATAAAAGACCTTTTTATGAATAGTATCAGTGCACCTAGTTGACTGCGGTGGTGGTGCTGCGGTAGCATTGTTGCCTCCCAGTTAGACATTGCCCGTTCGATTCTCAGTTAGAGCATCTTCTGTGTGGCGACATGCGTGAATGGGCGTTCCTTTGTTGAAGGTTGTGCATTAGGCCCAGCAAGCCAGCACGTAAAACTCTACTGCCAATCATTAGCGGACTGAAGTTCTGCTGTGGCGACCCCTAACCAGGAAAAACCGAAAGACATACATACATACATCAGTGCGCCTAGTTGATAGGGTTGCCATTTGTCTCTCTTTCTGCAGTTCTGTCCTGTGAGGGTGGCTTGAAAATGGTAAATGTGTTGATACTTTACAAGAAAAAATACTTTCTGACTTTTTTTAAATGTCATAGAAATCTTTGATACTACATTTAAGTTATCTTAACATATAAACTATTACAAAGAATTTGTCAGAAGAGGTGACAACTGCCTTTAAACCCCTGACTGATCTAATTGCTTTGTCTTGCTATGAAAGGGGAGTGTCAAGTTCCCCTCCTCTCTGCAATAAAAACAGTGGAAAACAGTTCCACAGCTTTCTGTCTTTTTATAGCAGCTGCTGTGTTCTTGACATTAGCAGGATTAATTACCCATCTAAGATTGACAGCACTACCTGACAAGGTAAACTACAGATTGATCTGTGTCTATGGTATGTCATGCAGGCAGAGACACATTCCTCTGCAAAGTATGTGCACAGTTTAGTTAAAACAGTGGGTGGGCTTTCCCTTCCTTTGATTCAAAGGTAAGGAAATGAAAGTTTTAAAAAGTACAAGCAAGTTTCTGGTACCTACGCAATACTGGAACCACACTGTAGCAAGAAAAGAAACCTAAGGACTGAGTTAAACTGTAGGAGAGGGTGGAGTTTTCCTTTAATATTTGAATGTATTTAATAGTACAGTGCATAATTTTGGTTTATTTAAAGGTAGCCAGTACACTTTTTCATGGGCTCAATGTTAATGTTTTCTGAAATGTTTTCTGAAAGAACACAAGTTGTTTTTTTTTTTTACATTTAGGAGTGGAATAGAGATAAGAAAAGAACAGACAGCAATTACTGTAAATGGGAGCACAGGCTGTAACAGATGCTTTAGAATGGTTAACCTTAATTTAGATTAGATTATGCCTGTGGATGCAGCTGCTGATTTGGAGCAAGTGTTCCTATCTGAAGGGTTAAACTTAATTTGTTGAAAATGTACATAACTCGGCATGTTTGTTCTAAGTTAATAGTGAATGAGGTGTTCAGAAAATGTTTTTTTTTCATTTCAGTGTTTTCATTAAAGCAAAAAGCCTTGAGAAATGTAATATAGGTTCAAATGGTGTGTGCATGTAAGACAAAAGTTGGAAATTCACATTCTAAAAAGATGTCACATATAATAAGTGGTAACAATAGCTATTAATCATAATGGCTATTCCATCCATAGTATCTTTGAATGCAAATGGCCTTACATGTATAGGCAAAATGGAAAGAGTACTGGATTATATTAAGAAATGCAGAGTGCAAATAACAATCTTGTACATTTGGAAAGAAATGAAGATGTGAATTTGACAAAGAAAGGACTTTAGGATGGATACTTAGCAGAATATCAAGGTCAAAGGAAAAGGGTGGTAAAAATACTGATTTTTCTAGAGGGGTTGCAATAGTGATAGAAGAGGAAGAATACAGTAATGGTAGATTTGTGGTAGTAAGGAGCTACTGGCAAAGGAGGAGGAGGGTTACACTGGCAAAAATGTTATTATGGAGCTTAACAAAACTTTGGGAGAAATAATCAGCTTTCAGCAGGGAATATTACTTATAGGTGGGGACCAGAACTTAATTTGCAATCACAAGGATGTATCAGAAGACCTAGAAGAATCCAGTAGTAGGAAATCAGACAGAATTTATATATTATTCCCCAGGGTACAATAACTGGGCTAGACTGGATAGAAATTACATTTTACATGAACATATGTACTTCATTGAAATCTCCACATCCAATAACAATTTCAGATCATACACCAATAAAAACTAAGAGAAAATGCAGGACATACCTCTCAACAGTCCAGATTTTCCCAGAACATCTAGACTTTTTACCCCATATTTTTGGTCTGTTTATCATAAGATTTGTGGTTTGTATGCAACTTATTGAGGATTGAAGTTACTAAATAATGACAGGCATTTGAGTTTCAGACTTTATATCCTTGAAAAAAATCCATACTAACATAAAACATATTATTCTAGCAACATTCTGAGTTTGTAAGAGTAATTTTTGTGCCTTTGTCCCACCATAATATTTGCTTTCTACAGATTTCTTATGCTAGGTTGAGAGATATGATATAGGTTAATAAAGTAAAAATGAGACACTGGTCCTTTCCCACCTGCCTGTTAAAAAGACAGGAATTTAAGGAATGGGCAGGGGAAATTATTTAAGAGCTATTAGGGAAGATAGATTGTTTTTCATTATGTGTGGCTAGTGAGTGGGCTAAAATGAAATGGAGTTTGAAAACAGGGTAGAAATAAAAGAGGAAGTTGATATGGTTAAGAAGTAATAGAAACTAATTAGAGGGGTTAAAATATTGCAGAATAAGGGGATTCTCACAAAACAGGAGAAGGAGCAACTACAGAGTGCTAAAGAGAAAATAAGGGAGTATTTTGATAATATGTCTGCTTTTACAAAGATTGCTATTCAGCAGCTATTTTTGATAACTCCAGAGCACAAAAACTTTTAGCACAGCAACTTAGGAAACAGAAAACAGAAAGGATTATTGTCAAACTTAGGCAAACCATGACAAGAAAGACAATCAGAGATTCTACAGAGGTATTAGAGATTTCTTTGAAATTTTATGAAATTTGTATAAACCAGAGGAATGTAAAAATTAAGAAAGAGCCCAAATAGAAATATTTAATGAATATATAATTATGCCCAGATTAGAGGAAAATGAGACTCAACAACTAAATGCAAAGATGGGAGGAGATAAAAATTGTGATGTGTAATCAATCAGCAGGGAAAGCTTCCAATAACAGACTGTATTCCTGCAGAAGTTTGGAAGTTAGGAGGGAAGAAAGTGATAAAGATCTGGATGGTTTTAATAGCATTTTAAAGGAAGGGGAAGCTCCAGCATCTTGTAAGAAACTGTAGTAGATGTATTACCCAAAGAAGGTAAAGACCCATCAGACCCAACCTGCTATAGATACATCTCAATTTTAAACTGTCATTATAAAGTGTTTTTGTCTTTACTAGCTAAAATAATGGCAAATGTATTGCTAAAATTGATAGATATGGATCAATGTGGTTTTGTGGAGGGGAGGCAAACATTTGGCAACATTAATAGAACAATGATGATCCAGAGGGGATACAGAAAATAGCACTGTTATTGATGGGTCCTGATGTAGAGAAAGTATTCATCAGAGTAAGCTGGGATTTTATGAGTAGGGAAATGGAAGCATTTGCATTCCCTGTTACAATAATAAGGTTAATTAAGAGGATATATACAGGATCAGAGGCACCAATAAGTTGTATTTGAACTAAGGATCCAGATAAGGGTGTCCTAATACCCTTTGCTATTTACTTTAGATTTATATTTAGAACTACTGGCAAAGAAAGAAAGAAACTCATAAATTCAAGGATATAACTTGTATGCTAATAAGAAAAGTTTACTTTATTTGCAGATGATATTATTTTGTACTTGATAAATCCAGAAAAGGATATTTTAGTTTTATGAAACATTTTGAGACAGTTCCAAGTCTTTTCAGGATATAAAACTAGTGAAGATAAAACAAAGGCTATAGCTGTAAATTATGTACCCAACTCGTGTCATGGTTCAGTGATACCCATATAAGATGAGGTATTTAGAAGTACAGATTAAAAATGCTTCTGCAACAGCAGCTAATGATATGTGAGAAGAAACTAAAACAAAAGATAATAAAAAATGATAAACTGGAAACTCTTGTTTATGGATGTGGATATTAAGATACAAGCAGTGAAAATGTTTTATTCCCTTTGGTTTTATACTCAGGTCAGGCATATTTTTATCAACCAGAAGAAAAGTTTTGGACAATAATTAATAAAGAGTTTAAGGTATTTATCTAGGCAGGAAAGAAGGTAAGAGATAGGTGGGATAAGTTGATCCTCCCAATAGAACAAGGTAACTTAGGATTACCTGATTTGAAGGGATATTTTAGAGATACACAATTAAGGCTCAAATACATAATACAAGTAGAAGGTTATAATTCAAAGTGGAAAGGGATGATGATGAAGAGTGGGGGAGTTTAATAAATAAGAAAGGAGTGGGATTTTGGATGCAGTTCCTTAAGGAGAATAATAACCACCATGCTGAATATTATATTTGTAAACTTGCAGAAGTACTCTAAGAACTAAGCCAGCATATGAATGGAAAAAGGAGTCTTTGTCAATATAGATGACTACAAGTAGGGGTACAGAATATAAGCAAGTGGGGGCAGGAATATACTGGAGAAAACTGGCAAATGAACCAAGGCACTGGGAGCAAATAACAAGAGACAGAAAGGTAATAGGGTGGGATGAGGCCAAGAAGAATTTTGATTGCAGGTTAGAAATTGTATTCCCTGTCAGGGATTGATATCAGAATACAGGCAAATAAAAAGGGATAGGGGAGTCCTAAGTCAAAGACATGGTCTGATAGAGTTTTTAGTCTAATTCAGAACAGAAGCTTCTTTTAAAAGGGGAATAATTAGTATGGCAAATAAAATATTGCATGATAACTATAAGGATCAATCAGTGGAGGCTAGAAAAGATTGGGAAGACAGACTGGAAAAGCAATTTACAAGGGAACAACGGCAGGACATATGTATGGCTCACAAGTATGCAACAAAGTCTAGATGGTTAAGGATTTTTGCTCGCAAGTGTTTCTATAGGTATTTTAATACCCCAAACAGACTTCAGTTTTCCTCAGGTAGATAGCAAGTGCTGGAGGTGTGGTGAGGAAGAAACAGGTAACTGGGAACATGTTTTAGGGTGTGAGCTGGCAGATTTAAAAATTCCCTGCAGGATACACTGTCAGGAAATATTGGATCAGCAAATAGCTGTACCTAAGGAAATTATTCTTTTGAGCTGGGACACAGGATCTGAATTGCCTAGATATAGTAAGGCCTTACTAAGTTTAATTCTGTTGACTTCCAAAGCAGCAATTATTAGAAACTGTATTTGAAGTATTCAATATTGAAAAGGTGATAAAAAGTGCTATAGGGATATTTTGAAAAAAGGAAGGAGCAAACTACAGGGAAGTAAATGTAATGTGTGGGAACAATGCATGCAGAAAAAATATTCTGGTGGGATCTGTGGTATAAGGTAAGGCTGGACTTCAATTATTTGTGGAATATGGCCATACCTCTCGACCTCTTACAGCAAAAAATCTGGACACAGCCATGAATAATGGGAAGTCAAAGGCCCAAAATTGGGGATAATTTTTAAATATTGCTCTTACAAACTTAGAAAGTTGATAAAATAACAGGTTTTGCAATAGTGTGATTTTTTCCCTCAAGGGTATGAAGTCTGAAACCCAAATGTATGTCATCGTTTTCTGACTTCAGTCTTTAATGATTTGCCAGAAAAATACACAAGTTTATTAAAAACGGACAAAAAATATGAAGCAAAATCTTTATTGCTGAGAAGTTGAATTCAAAGCTGTTACAAAGAAAGAAAAATCATGTATAATGCGTGTATTCTTTTCTATTAATATATGTGTGCCTACGTCTTAACTGGTATGGTAATAAAGGTGTTAAAAATAAACAACCACGTGGAACTAAAAACAACACTGTCCTACAAACAACTTCAGTTAGAAATCATATTTTATTTTCTACGTACAAAACACGCTATACTGTAAAGAACTATGCAGGAAGTAAAAACGAAAATACACCCATGTAAAATAGAAGACTTTTTAGGTGCGGTACATTATACCGTACATATTCACGATTGTGGTAAAATGTGAATGGTCAACAGAGAAAGAGATACAGTTTACTGACGATAGTAGCCGTATTTTATTGCGGTTGTAAAATGATGTATCTAATACTTGTTTATGCATTGCAGCAAGTTAACATTTGGAAGACTCCAGTGGGCCGTTCTGGGAATGGCTGTGCGTCAGTGCGTGCCGCTGTAAAGCCTGTGACACGTCAGTTGTGTCGTTCATCGACACGACTTGACACAAGGAAGCTTTTTCGTTAACTGTTGAGCTGAGTTAGGAAGGGTTTCATACAGCTTTTAAAATTCCGCAGGTGTCTTATTGATATCGTGTGTGCTGGTGTCTGTGGAGGTAAAGAATCTCCTGGGCGTGGGTTTACATTTCTATTTCGGAGTACGCTTCATAGCCCCAGGGCTTACCCGCTTTGACAACATTGCGGTAGGTACTAAATGTTATTTTTTTTAAACCTCTGGGATAAAAGTAGAAGGGGAGTTTTCAGCTGTGTGTTATTAATGTTTCTTGGTTGCTTTATTTTGGCAACAGCAATGGGCTGTGTTACTTAGATACTACAGTGAGCTGTCAAATGCAGAACTTCATGTTAAAGTTGTACGGCTGTTATTTATTTATTTATTTTTTGTGTGTTGCTCAACTCTGAACATTAAAAGTCTTAGCACTGGCCTTTCAAAAATCATAACACAAAGTTAGAAGAGCACGTTAAGCAGTTTTAGTTTATTTATTAACTTGTGTAATTGTAGGCTTGGGTAGTCTGAATGTGTTAGGCTGAAAATGTGGTGGTAAAGATCATGATGCTATGCCTAAGTCATGGTAGTTAAAGAGTTATGTTTTCATTTGATACATTTATCACTGCTGGCAACTTAGAACGCTTTTTCTTTTCAAAATAATTCTTCAGTTTAGAAGAGTTAATAATTGCATTTTTAATGCTTTGTGCCTTTTCTTAGTTAAAAAAAACTGTCTTAATGTTAATTTCTTAGAAAACTGATGCATTTGCCCCAGTACTTTTGCCAGCACTCGCCATTTGTTTACATGGTTCTCTTTTGCCCCTGCAGAACTAAGTCATGATTCAGATAATTGAATAATAGGTTTATATTACGTTGTTGGATGATATAGTTTTTTTTCATTTAGTATACCTCTGTATTAGATGTTTTGTATAAAGAGTAATCTGCATTGATTTATACATTTAATGTTTCTGACAGACATATCTCTCAACTATCCCTGAGTTTTTGGCTCAAAAGTTTACTTTCTCCTGCCAAAACAAGCAACAAGCATTTTCAGGTCTCGCCTGAAAATAGGCCACTAGCCTAGTGGGGCTAACCTGGAAAACAAGGAATAAATAAATATTTGGGGAGAGAGGGTGGTGAGTTGCACTTCACTGTAATTATTGTAATTTATTATCTTCTTCTTGTGTTACTTCAGAAAATGCATGTTAAGAGTTAATAGTACTGTTAAAAGTGTCAAGTGTTTGTCCCTGATTATTTATGCATACCTCCCTTTTTCTGGAGGTAAGTGTAAACATTGCAACTGTCACATACCACAGTGTAAAATAAATAAATAAATAAATAAAGTAAGAAAAGTTCATTCCTGCTCAGAAAGGGGTTTACAGACTAAATAAGGGGAAAAAAAATTGTGCTTTAATTGTTAAGCTACAAGCCGCAAAATCATCTGTTACCATTCAAGTGTCCCTCAAATTTTGCTCTGACTGAAATGTAGAAAGGTCATTAATGAGTTGAGGCTCAAAATTTAAGGTTTATGAAGGCAGATAAGGGGGGTAGATTTATTGTATCGCAAAGGTGTTTTATCCACACTTTGGAGAAATTGTTGCCTAATGGCATATAATTTTAAATTGTACAATTGTATGAGATTAATAATGGATAATACATGGAATTTGCTTTACATGATTTGTTTTACCAGGGTTACATTAGCGTTACTTTTATTTGAACTTTAAAGCTGATTTTCCACGTTTTTGTTTAGTAAGCTGAAATTTCATAAAGAGGAATCAGACCTGTCCTGTTTGCCCCTTGCTTTTACTGAAGGAATTTCTAATTGT
Organism: Protopterus annectens; assembly: GCF_019279795.1. Classification (NCBI taxonomy): domain Eukaryota; kingdom Metazoa; phylum Chordata; order Ceratodontiformes; family Protopteridae; genus Protopterus; species Protopterus annectens. The sequence continues at coordinate 714,277,639 of NC_056737.1, forward strand.
GTGTGTGTTTTAATCCTATGATGCTGGATATGAATAGTTGTTTGAGAAGTTCAGGGGACTTACAATTGTGTTTTCAGTAGCTTGGAGACCTGTATGTTTACTTGTCATATAATGGCGTTCCTTTTTACTAACGTAGCAAAATAAATTGACTTTTGTAAATAATTCTGATTGTAGTACAATTGCAGTTAACACCAGTTTATTGGACAATGGGTTTTACGATTTTCAGCTACAAATATTCTCAACAGATGAAGGGGTGGTAATGAATGGAAATTACCATCTTGAGATGGTGAGATTATTATATTACGCTCTTCTCTAAGATGTTTTTTACAAACTATTTGTTGTGGTATTTTTTAGTCTGAGGAGGTATGTAATTTGTTCAGGATGTAAATGGAAGTACTAGTTTTTTTTTTTTTTGTAGATTTTTTTTTGTTTGTTTGGTACAGGTGTGACATTTTCAGATTTTTAACAATGGATATAAAAACAAAGATTTTTGAAAGTAGAGTACATTGTAAGAATGTTTGTCAACAGTTGCGAACATCTTAAAAACAGTTGCCCAGTTTATATGAAAAGTAATATTCCAGAGGGACAAGTGATTGAGTGTCCCCTTTAACCACCAGTGATGATTTTGTGGATGAACTTTGGTATATTTGTGGGTTGTTTAAAGAGTGGGGGGTATAATTTTTGAGTAAATGTTTTAGCAAAAGATTTTCTCGTACCTTCAACCAGCATGCACACACAATATTACATGCCAGATAAAGGAGTAAGGAAAAATAAGGATATTTTTGTAGGCCAGTTCTTTTAGCTGTGACCTGTTTGCCTGAATTACATAATATAATAGATTCTAAACCATTTTTTTTGTATAAGAATCTAAAAAGTTTAAAGAGAAAACTTTATAAGGATTTTGCTTAGCTAAAAATAAAATGGGGCAGAAATATGGGATCTATATTTGTATGGCATGTAGTAGTTTAGATATAGAAAAACTGAATAGTGAAGAGTTTATACATCCCACTCTGGTCGGAAGTTTAATTTTTCCTGTGTAGCTACTTGCAATAGTGTTAATGTGGTCTATTTGTTCAGCTGTAAAAAATGCATATCATTTTATGTAGGGAAAACGACAAGGAGGTGAAAAGACTGCATAATAGAACACAAATCTGACATTAAAAGGAAAAATGACAAGAATGCATTGTGTAATCACATTTTAGATAAAGGAATAGACCATACCTTTATCTTTAGAGTAATAGTGAATATATATAAAAATGTGGGGACTTAAAACAATTATCTAGAAAATAAAGAATATGAGTGGATACTTAGGCTCTGTACAGATAGTGAACCAGGTATAAATGATGTGGACATCCTACAGAAGGGCCTCACTGAGACAGATGCCTGGTGTCAGAGCCATTGCCTCAAGCTCAATGCCAAAAAGTGCAGTGTCATCCCCTTTGGTAAAAACTCTGTACCCATGAACTACCACATAGGCAGCAATCTACTTAACACTGAATGCGTGATAATAGACCTTGGGACCCAGGTGGACAGTAGTCTCTCCTTTGATAGTCACATTGCCACAGTAGTCAGGAAGTCCTATGTGGCACACCTCATCACAAAAGGGTTCTCATCCAGGAAAAAAGAGGCCATTGTTCCCCTCTACTCGTCACTCATTAGACCCATTATAAGAGTACAATGCCCCTTTTGTAATGTACCTCACAAGACATCTGCAGCAGCTGGAAAGGCCACAGAAGTACCTCACAAAGAGGATTACTGGCCTCAAACAAATGCCCTACACTGACTGCCTCAAAAAACTCCAGCTTTACTCCGTAGCATATCACCTACTCCGAGGTGATCTCTGCCTAACATATAAAGCTATGTCAAACCCAGGGA
>NC_056737.1:714280013-714429671 GCF_019279795.1 Protopterus annectens
GCAAACCCTTAGGGAGAGCAATGAAAAAAATCTCCCCTTGTCAGACCACGTTTTAAAACCAGCATTATTGACGGTCTTCTCTAAAATATGACCTTCCGAATGGAATGGTCCTCCATCCTGAAGTAAAGTAGCAAAAGTCCTTGCAATTCTTAAACAAAACCAAATGAGCACCTAGCAAAGAGTGCAGCCTGCTCCTGCTTTCGTCAAAATGGCTAAATCATAGCCACTTGAGTGCTTCCACTCACAGACTCTCTGCATTATTACTTACTAGGTTAATTTTTTTTTTTTTTAACTAACTTATTGTTAACTTTGTACATATGTTGAAACCTGTTACTTTGCATTCCTTGTTCTTTTGCATGCAATTTTAACTGTGTACTCCATTATAAACGTTGACTTGCTGTTTTGTCTGGTTCGTTGATCAAAAAGGTCCTTCTGATCAACTAATTTACCCGGTTATCAAAGTACTTTAAATTCCAGTTCTGAGTCGTTAATTGGTGCATATTGCACTAGAATTGCCTCTGCACAAGTCTCATTTCTCTTGTCCCAGAGATAAAAATTATCTTGGTAATTAAAGATTATTTGTTAATGTTTTCTGGATTTGCCAGATAAATTATAACGTTGTATGCAAAGAGCAATTTTCTCTTGCTTGTGATTCTAGTTCTGTTATTGAATATTTGCTTGTATTGTTTTGCTGTGTTAAGTGTTCTAAATAAAATGCAAACAGAAATGTGGATAGGGGGCTTCCCTGTTTTTCCCTTCCTAAGTTTATAAACTCCACAACTTTCTAATCCGTTATCAGATGTCCCTGCATTATTATTTCAGTCCAGCTATTTGAAAACTTTAACCATGGTTTCCCATAAAAAAAAAAATCCAAGTTGACCTTCGAAAAAATATTTTTTTAGCATCCAAACTAATTAATAACAACCCTTTTTCTGCACTCTGCTTGTATCATTATTCTTAAAGTAAATTAAAAATTAAAAAAAAAAAAAAAAACGATCAAGCACAGGAATCTGTCTAGTTCCAACCTCACCAACACGAGTGTCGTGGAAAAAAATTGAAAACCTAGTAGTCTTAAAACTTCGTTGATGAGCCCAGTCACAATACAAGCAATCAGAAATGTAGTACATTTCTGACTTTTTTTTTTTTTGTACTGAGGATTGCTTGTCTTTGACAAATGAAGTCTTGTTGCTTTGGAACACTACCTGAGTTTCATGATTTATTGAAATTATTGTGTCTGAGCTCCTCAACAAAGTTTTAAGACTGCTAGGTTTTTTGTTTGTTTTTGTTTTTTTATTAAAATATTATCCCTTTTTTTGTCTGCCTGGCACAAACTGCTTTGATGCATTTTCATTAGTTTTGGAAGATGTTCTGCTAACCTGATTGCCAATATTGAGGCAAAAATTAATCCTGATTAAGCACTGGTATAGATCTGTAAGAAGTCCCATGAACCTGGGTCCTTCCTTGGAAATTATAGACGTTATTGTTGTCCGCCAAGACTGAGGTGAATTTTTTTTTTAAGTGTTTTGTTAAATAATACCAGCCATGCTTGGTCAGTGTTATCCATGTTTTTTTTCCAAAGCTGTGTTTAGTAATTGTCTACTTCAGGAGATTACCCCATGGCCTGTCTTCTCTATGTGAATTCTGATTTCCTGAATTCTAATTTCCACTGCTTCCTGAATTCTTATTTCCACTGCTGTAGGGTCTTAGTCTCTTGTTCTTCCAGAATTGGCAAAGTCAGTCCTATCCTAAAACTCCATTACTCTATCTTCTTGTTTTGCACAAATCATAATAATATCATTTCTATAGGGCTGGTATGTAATTTTCCTGTTTTTTTCTGTCCCTCAATTTCCCTGTGTGTGTGTGTGTGTGTGTGTGTGTGTGTGTGTGTGTATGTGTTTTTTTTTTTAAGCTTCCTTGCCTATTACATTAGCATTTTTGTAAAATTTGCAAAATAGGTGTTTTTAAGATGCTTTTTATGTTCAGATTTCCAAGTTTTATTTGCTGATTTATAACCATCCTCTCTTGCCTATAATTCTACTAACAATTTAAGGGATCCTAGATGTGTCTTATGACCTTGACTCGCATTTTGCTTCTTTCTCTGATTTGAACTTTAAATGTCTGTGAGATTTTTCCAAACTAGCCTCTACATTTTCCCAAGTAGCATCCATTTTTGTTAGTAAATTACTTTTTAACAAATGACTAATGTATTCCCTTTTAATGTCGTTAGAAAACCTCCAGTGATAAATAAGATAATTGGTGCATGATCGACGATCAGTATTGTAAGTGTCTGGAATTCCCATACCAAATGTCACTGTTGAAAAAGCTAACCTAGCTGATGTTCCATATTTATCAGAACAATATGTAAATTGCTTACTTGCACTCAAAACTTTCTGCTACATCATCTATCCAGTATTTTTAACATGCTTTTTAAACATTTACCCTAGTGTTTCATTTTGTCGGGGTCTGCTACTTGCACAATCTTTCTTAATTATGTTTCTCACCAGTCACCTATTAATGCATCTTGATGGAAACCTAAAATTTCATGTATACCCCCCCCCACACACACACACACTTCATTTTATTTGTATTTTTCAGTAAACACATACTTGCCAGTGGTGTCCTTAATCCTAACCAGCATTTTCATTTTTATCTTCAGTACATCTCCCTTTTTATTAATATTCCATATGTTCCTTGCTAAGGTGTGTTTCTTGCACAATTAGTATATAGTTTATGCAGTTTAATACTAGTTCAAATATTTTCAACTTTGTTTCCATTTGTTAAGTCATTCATATTCCAAGGTAGTAACTTAAAACTCCTCTTTTATCCTAGTCAAATTGAAATTTGTAAGCCTCCTTGTATAATTCTTGAAATCGTCTATAATGTTTCTTCATATTGCTGTTCATGTTTTATAACCTTTATGTAGGGTTGCCACCTTTTGCATCCTTCCATTTCTGGACAAGCCATGCCCCCTCCATAATGAAAGCACACCCCTTGCCTCATGGCAGCCCACTTCCTTTTTAGCAAGCCCCACTCAAAAGCACCAATTTTTAAATGCTTGCATAGCCTTAGATGATATAGATCCTTAGACAAAGTATCCCAAGGCACTCCCCACCCCACTGTCACCTTGCCATATACTCCAGTGTTCCCATGTTTCTCTCACTTCTTGTCTCCTCAATATCCAGAGTACTTTATCGTGTTTTCTCACACTTTTTGTCTTGTCACCTTTTTCCTATACCTTTGCAACACATCCTAACTAGCCAAGACTGTATTGTGATAACTGTTGGGGAAGGAATTTAGTTATGCCACAAAGTCAACAAAAGCTATGGGGTTCTAAATGCTCTGAGGTGCATTTTAGAATCTTTTCCCACAACGTTTGGTCCAATGAGGGCCTGAACAAAAAAACAAAAAAAAAAATCATGCTTAAGGAAAGAAACTGATTGAGATGTATATGTATGTATGTGTGTATATATATTGTATGTGTGTGTGTGTGTGTGTGTGTGTATATATATGTGTATATGTATGTATATATATATATATATATATATATATATATATATATATATATATAAAACACACCCAAGATAAGGATGGAAAGTATGTTCAAGAAGTCATACAATAATCCACTGTAATGCGTAAAAAAGGAATAGTTTAATCAACGTTGGCGCTTTCGCAGAGGTTCCGCTTCATCAGACGTTACAAACCATACATGATATCACCAGAATAAATACTATTTCAAAAAACGTCATTTCCTACATCTCCTCTAAAAATATTTTACATCAGTTCCTAAACTAATATGCATATCAATACTAATTAATACATTCTCATACGCATATAACATATTACACATACTAAAAATCTTCTAAAACAATTAATCTAAAATATTGCAAGTTTAAAAATCACTTAATAGATCTTGCTTTCAACAGCGGTTTCAGCGGTACACAGTCATTAAGACCGCTACCACAGTGTGCTGCCAACTGCATTATCCATTCTGTTTCAGAAAGCTCCGTGGAATTAACTAAATCCCCCCCCCTCGCAAATTAGCAGATTGCACATGCAAGACCTGTAACAAAAAAGTATGTTTGTCAAACAAAAACATGTGTTTAGCAATGGCACTATAAGTTTCAGATCTATTAAAACAATAAGTATGGTCCCTAATCCGTTCTCGAAGGGATCTGTTAGTTTTCCCAACGTAAAACATCAAGCAGGTCTGGCAACATGCTACATAGACCACATTTCTTGTACCACAATCGGCTTTGCATCTCAATTCCCAAAGCCTCCCATCATTGGGATTCCTAAAAAACCTCGATGTTTCTATGTAGATACACTGAGGACAAGACCCACATTTCTTAGTGCCATATTCAAGCACCGACATACTCAAATTATTAGTCATACAAAGATTCGGAAAACATAGATATTGCTTCAAATTCTTAGAGTTGTTAAAAACATATCGTGGACAATTCCCTACTATATTCTGTGTATCATTGTCCACTGTAAGTATTTTCCAATTGTCTAATACTACCTTTTGAACCAATCCAAGGTTCTTAGCATAGGGCAGAATCAGCGGTACCTGTAATTCACCCTTCGTTCTTTCAGTGTCAGATGACACTATCCTATTGTCAGAATAGTATGGTCTACCTCTCCCAGATCTATGCCTGCTCACGTCATTACAAATGTGGTTTAAATCTGCATTGTTATAACCCCTGTTACGAAAATTCCCCTTCAAATTCAAGAGTTCAGATTGAAACAAATTCTCTTCTGAACACAAATGGGAAACCCTTAAGGCTTGTCCTCTAACTACATTTCTAAACGTTCTGGGATGGTGCATACTATCTGCCGACAAAAATGAAGCCCTGTGACACTTTTTCCTGTAGATGTTAGTTTTAAATGTGTCACATTCCCTATATATAGTAACGTCTAAATAGTTAATATGGTCCACTGACTGTTCCATTGTAAACTTAAGAAACCCTTCTAGGCTATTAACATGCTGGAAAAACAATTCCAAAGATGCACTAGTGCCCTGCCAAAGGAGAAAGAGGGCATCGACAAAACGTCTGTAAAAGACGATGTTGGTACAAGTCAACATGACCTCTCTCTCCCATGCCACCAATACAAGGTTGGCATACGAATTGGCACAACTAGTGCCCATGGCAACCACAGTGGACTGCCGATAAAACTTGTCTAAAAAGACAAAAAAGTTGTTTTCCAAAACAATTTCTAAAAGCAGTGTCAAAAAAATCTGCCTCAGTCACTGACAATGTCTCACACAATAATTTCCTAACCAAATCAATGCCACTACTGTTCGGTATACAAGTAAACAATGACATAACATCCATTGTTACGAGTACCAAACCATTAATGTTCTCCAGGTCATGAACAAATGTATAAAGATCACCTAAAAATTGACCAGTATCTTTCAAAATATGTTTAAACCGTGCCAGAACCAACTTTAATTTCTGATCTAAATAGATAGAAATTGGCTGAGTAATCCACCCTTCGCCTGCCACTATGGGTCTAAAAGGAGGTATTGTGGCATGTTTATGGACCTTAGGAAGTCCATTGATGCGTGGTATTATGGGATATTCAACCAAGAAAAAATCATGCAGTTCCTTAGTTAACAAACCTAAGGATTCACATTCACTTAAAGTACTCAGTAGCATACTACAAGATTTTTCCACTTCTATCAATGATACAGCTTCATAAGCATCTGTTTCTAACATGGTTAACATAGAGTCAACATAAAAATGCCTGTCCATGACCACTATCAAGCCGCCTTTATCGGCTGGTCGTATAACGATGTTGTTGTTATTTTTCAAAGTAGAAAAGGCCTCGAACTGTTGTGCGTTCAAATTGTCAGTGAAATTGAGGGAATCAGACTTAAAATCTTGATTAAAGGTCATTCTCGACACCTTTTATAAACAACTCTAAGTTCGGCGATAAACGCGGATTAACTAAACTTTTACGTTTAAAAGAACGCTCACCTTCTGTAGTGGATTCCTTAAACAAAAGTTTCAGATTGACATTCCTGATGAATAATCTGATTGCCAAAAGGAAGTCACTGATATCCGCTTTCTTGCTTGGAATAAATGACAAACCTTTGAGTGAGAGATATTTAGAAAATTTCCCCAATTCAATACCTTATTACATGCCACTAGTTTCCACCCCCAGCATGTCATCGAGAACATCCCCAAGTCCCAATTCCTTCGTGTGAAAAGGATATGTTCCAGCTCTTCCACATACGACCATTACAAGAGGGATCTTATCTCGAGGTTTAGAAGTAGGGGTTATTTAGGGGGTGACATCACGAGGGCCAATCGTTTTGCAAATCAGCAAGACAAAATTGATTTATTAGCTTACCAAAATCGGGATCAAGCTAAATCAAACTTGCTTAGATTGGTAACAACTTATGGGAGGAATATGGTTGGCTTTATGAACATTGTCCGTAAGCATTGGCATTTGTTAAACTCTGATAATGTTTTGGAGAATTATACATGGGACCGGTGCCATTATTCATTTCATAAAGGGCGGTCTTTGGGTTTTCTTTTTAGTCACTATAAGAGGATTCATCATAGGAATACATGTTCTACCACTCAACTTAATCTATTTGCAGGTCCTTTATTTGGATGCTATCCATGTAGTCATTGTACCTATTACCCTAGGGAGTTAAAATGCCGGACCTTTTCTTCACAAAATTGTCCACAAGTTTATGAGGTTTTATGTTTTGTCAGTTGCAGTACATCTTGGGTGATTTATTTGGCCCAGTGCAATTGTCGAGCCTTCTATGTTGGACAAACTTCCCGTCCTTTTAAATTTAGGGTAGGGGAGCATCTTAGTGATATCAAAAACAAAAAGGGGTCCAGTTCTCTATACAAACATATTTCCAAACACCCTACGGGCAATTTTTGCTTTATGGTTATTGATCATATTAAGGACAGACACTGTCTCATGTTTTACATTATAGGCTCGCCTACAAAGAAAAAATGTGGATCATCAAACTAGGGGCTTTTTTCCCCCCTGGTTTGAATGATCATTTTTGAAGCATCCACTTTGTTTGTTGATACAATGGGGAATTTTTTATTTTTTGGGATATTAGTGTTCATTTTCACTATATTTCCTGTATTGATGAATTAGTGCATTATTGATGGATGCACTAGAGGGTGCTCCATGCATTCCATATGAATTTTGTATAAGTTTGAAGACAGCATGTTAGGTTTTGTTTTCACTTTCTACATCATGTTTGGTTGCTGATGAAGGCTTTGCCAAAACCGGTACAACCATGTTGGTGTACGGTTATGTGTTTTTCTGCTGTCTTTTAGTTTAAATAAAACACTTTTCGCCTGTGTCATGGAGTGGAGTGCTGGCTCGTTTTTTTCATTTTTTACTCTCAGCCCAACATTGAAATCTGAAAAGTAAATAGATACTAAGTAAAAACTCTAAATGGGAATACTAAAGTTTTTTTATATGCCTAAAGCGTGGATACATGCCACTTCATCATTCTAAGGCAACCACCATGATTCAAGTACATTTTGTCCGTTGTTTCAAAATGCAAGAAATTGAAATATTGTCATTAATACCTAGCTTGACCCTGGCATTGAGTCTCAATTGCCACTCTGTTTTCTTAACCTGTAAGTCAAGGTCTGTATCGCCCACTCTTTAAAAATATACATTTTTTGCAGGTAGCACACTCCCTGATGTGCATATGTAAAGCACTGCTGTCCTTACCACTCCTGATGTCTCTATTGTGCTCTATAATCCTGTCATGTAATTTCCTGACAGTTTTGTCCACCATGAAACGCACGTGGCAGTATAAACACATTTCGTGTTGCAGTTGCAACGGCCAAGGAACTGTAAATTCCTACCATACGACTCAATATGTACACACATATATATATATATATATTTATGCAGAGCAGGGAGTGTGCTGACTTAAAAAAAAAATAGTTTTTTTTTTTTTTTTGTTATAGACAGAAGATTCAGACCCTGTCTTACAGGTTAAGGAAACAGAGCGACAACTGAGACTCAATGCCAGAGTCAAGCCAGGTATTAATGACAACATTTCAGTTTCTTGCATTTTGAAACTAAGGGCAAAATGTATTTGAAACATGGTGGTTGCCTTAGAATGATGTAGCGGCATGTATCCATGCTTTAGACATATAAAAATCTTTAGTATTCCCATTTAGAGTTTTTACTTAGTATCCGTTTGTTTACTTTTCAGATTTCAGTGTTGGGTTGATACAATGTGTCATTGTCTAATTGTTTTTTACGATCATTACTTTATCTGTATTTTTTGTGTATAATTGATAAATATATGCTTTACCTATTGTCTAATTGTTTTTTTACTATCATATCTGTATTTTTTGTATATAATTGATATATTTACCTATTTTGCACAATTTTATAGAATTTATATTATATTACTTTTAATGGGGGCAATAAAGATTGTTTCAAACAATCAGGAAATAACGTTTTTCACCTGCTTCCTATTTAAACTTGTACTGAGTGATGGCCTATCAGACTCTGATGCCTAGATAAAGAAGGCAAAAGCACTTTAGACTGTGCTGTTTGTTTGTTGTTTTTATTACATTACAGTGCCGTTTTACTGTGGAAGTGCAGTGGTTTTGTTTTTTTTTTTTTTATTTTTACTTTATCTGGATTCTGTTACATGTAGTTGTGATGCAGCTGATGCTTCTTCTAGAGCTGCTGCATTTGGTTCTGTGAAATTGGGTCATACAAACTTCTGCCAGCATGAACCACTACTGGATTGCATATTGAAGATGTAGCTTGGAAATCTTTGCAAATGGCAAAATTTGCTAAACTATATATTTGCAGAGCTGTAACATTACGTTTCTACATATTAATTGTGTGCATTTACTTCAAATAACCACTTTTTGATTTTTGTCATTTGCTGCTTTATGTAGCATCAGTAGTTTATATTTTATCTTTGCCTTTTATTTCATTCCATATTTGATTCTATTTTTGTTGGCCCTCTGTGATCTGCTTCATTTTTCTTTCTTGTGCTCCCTTGCCAGTCACAATTATAAGTATTCAGAGCTTCTTGCAGGATGTTGCACTTTGTTTATTTATTTGTTGGTGTTACAATGTCAACCTTACTCTGTCCACACTACCTTTACCTTTTACACCCAGGAATTGTATTAATTCACAGAGTGGGTCAAGATTGTGAAGTTGTTGAATGACTTTAATGGGTCATAGCATGTTTGTATGTCTGTACCAGCACCAGTCCGTTAAACCAATGTTAAGTATTAAGTTGAGGAAATATTTAAAAAAAAAAAAAAAAAAGAAATTGGAAATCTTAGGTGAATTGCAGGAAAATACATCTGTTGGTTCTGATGAATATGCTAAATGCTTCATTAGTCATGCCATTAAGGATGAGAATGTCCATCTTATCTGAGTGTAGTAAATTGCTGTACACTCATGCAGTGTACACATTTATAAATTTGAAAGCAGTTATTCTGCTGATAACTACCATTCTGTAAATTTTAACTTGAAGTGTACACATTATTGCCAGTCTGGAGTATATTTTCTCTTTAAAGACTGTTTGTGTGCTGCCTGAGTACAATCTTGTTCGTCTGGGAGACTTCAGAAACTGTATGGGTAATGGCAATATCTGGAGTATAAGTAGATTGCCTGCTTTGAACCCAGATGGAGAATTTTTTTGATTTTTGTATTCAATTATAAAACATCTGTAGGGATGCTCATAAAGAATTTTTTTTTTTAAGCAGAACACCTTGCCAAAGATTATAAAGTTTGTAGCCATGTCATCAGACTTGAGGCCCTACATTCGAGATGCTTGGATTAGGAGAGTTGTTTTGCTGTCAGATCACCAGTCATTGGTAAGTTGTCAGACTACTAGGACAACTGGGCATACAGACCTGGGAAACCCACACGTTTAGTGACTGTGTTCAGGAATGCCTAGCAGATGCTTCTGTGCAAGATGAACTTCATTTCCAACTCCACAAGGGCTTCTACTGTATGCTCAGGAAGGTAGATAATGTTGAACATGAATAGACCCAGTTCAGTACCATTATAAGGCATCAGCAAGAAGCTGTTTCTAAAACGTAGCCTGTACTCAGCACTTGATATAGGTAGCAGTAGATTGACCAATATGAGGGCTTTGGTAACAACAGTACTACATGCACTTGTCAGGACAGAGGTAGTGAAATGAGTCATAACATAGAGCTCTCAGTTTACTGGTCAGTCAGTATCCCAAAGCTCACCTAATGTAATCAGCTTTTGGTAGTAACAGACAGATGAGCGCACACACACTGACAGAAATTAAGTTCCTTACCAGGGTAGCTGGGTTCATTGTGCATTTTAAATTGAGGAGCTTCACAATCCTGAGGGAAATCTTGTAGCGGCCCCTTCCTTTTGAGAAATCATTTGAGGTGATTTGAGCTCCTTGTGAGAAATGCCCCTGGCATCTCATATGAGAATTGTGCCAGGTTGTGGCTCACTGTGATGACCACAGAGCAGACAGAGGACCTACTGAAATGGTGTCTCACAGCTTGCCTGCAGGAGCTTTAGAAGATTAATGCATGTATGCAATGTATAAATTAAATAATCCTGCACACTCTGCTCATTTATCTTTTCATAGTTTATCTTATTAGTATTTTCCTGTCCTGAAGTTCTAGTGCCCACTGATGTATCTATCTTCTCACAGTCCTTGATAGTTTTATAAATAATTTCACTCATACATAACATTACTTTAATCTTGCTTCAGAGTATGGTATGTCGTCTTGTGTAATGCTGTGCAACTTGAAATTTGCTGGTAAAATGTAAGGCTGCCCCCCCCCCCCCACTTGTGCACGATTAAACCACAGTAAACACAAGTGTTTTGTACCTAACATAGCACAAGTGCTTGGAACTTTGTTTTATAGCTCTGAAGAAAAGCTGAATGAATCTTATTTATATGCACAGTCAAAATGAACGGTGAAGGAACATAATAAAGACTTTGTAGGACTCGGAGGCTCAGCAGAGTAGCATCTTTCTGTCTCTAGAGGCATGTGGAATCTCTGTATTGGAAGATGGTGTAGATGAGTGTAAGAGAATGTTCACCCCCCCGCCCCCACCCCCACCCACACACACACACATACAGAAAGGGTTATGAGCACTTCTGAACTTGTGAAGCAGAATGGTGAGAAAATCCAAGAGTGCATGTGAAATTTATAGGGCAATGTTTGGATTGAGTTAAGGTGCGAGGTATCCCTAAAGTTATGAAGGCCTTGTAGCTTATTTGGTATGTGAGAAAATTGACAGACAAGTTGGGTAAAACGGTTCTTTTCTCAAAATCCATGTGTATGTAAAGTGTAAGGGTTACTGCAGTGTAAAAACACAAAATTAGCCTGTAAATAGTAACATTTTAAGTTGCTTGTTAATTAAAGGTAATGGTTTCATTTGTATGGTTTGTTTTAATAGTACATTTAATACCTGTTTGTCCCTTCTCTAGGGTTTCCTGTTTACACTCTACCCCAACTGCGGCCATGTTGCTGGATGAAACTCCTCTTTTTGATCCAAGGTTTTTACAGGAACTTGATTGGAGCCAAAACACTGCATCCTTCTCTCCTGTAATCTCCCCCTTGAATCCAGGGGAAGGGCTTGTTCTGAGGCCGTTGTGCACTGCTGATTTTAACAGAGGTATTGTGCTGTTTGTGTTTTGGTTCTCTAGCTACTTTTAACCTTAAATGATACAGTTCTAACAGTTGTGTCAATAAATGTTCTTTCTGTATTACCATAAATGTACATCTGCCCTGCATATAATATGTTGGGATGATTAGTTTAGCTGAAAAAGTTGAATAGCTGAAGCCATGTTAATAATTACAAAATCCCATAAATAACTTGGCAATATTTGCCAAATTTGTACTTCTGTATGTTAAGTAATGGCACAGCTAGTTTATGCGATTTGGGTAATACCACCTTTGGAAATTGTTACTGCTCACCCTGGACAGTATTCCACTTAGAAGTGATGTTTTAAGGTCGGTTAATCTGATCGGTGTGCATGAGTGTTTGTGTACACGTTTGTGTAATACATGCTCGCCATCAATATATGCATTCCAAAAGTAATTAAACTAGAAAATAAATATTGAATCTATACCAGTCAAAAAAGGAAGTAATCTGTCAGCATAATCCAGTCTGTGTCAATACCCTTGGCCTTGATGGCTTTGTCAGTTTTGCCACTGGCATCAATATTGACCTTTGCATTTTCAGGGCCAGTGCTTCTGTAAATGTTTTGGCAAAGTTTGCCTAGGCCATATTTATTCTGTCTTTAAAGTTATGGGGTTATCTGATCTCCAGCATTGGCATTTTGGCATTGTGTCAGGCCAGCTGACCTTACGTTGACCTAAGGGCCTGCTGTCAACCCAACAGTGCTGAGGATGGGATGGACATGTTAAGACTTGGCTGTTTTCTGAAGTTTGCTAACAGTATCTCAAGGTGGATGACCTCTGGGTTGGGACTATTGTCAATTCAGATGTTAATACTGTAGACCTCTATACACTGGCTGCCCAATGATGCAAAACAAGGTCGCATTGAAGAGGAAGTGGTTGGGCTCACCCAAAGCCTCTTTTACTTTAGAATTGTAAGAGCAGCAGGAAGTTGATTCTCCCATCCTTCTGCCCAGTTGTCCCAATAGCAGGAGGATTGCATTTTTATTAACTACTCTTCATTCTCCAGCCGCAATCTTTATAATCCTTGCAGTATGTGGTGACTCTTGAGTTCTTCTATCGCTAAGAGCAGCTATTCGCTGCCCATTTGTAACATTTACACTCTTCTTGATTCACCTCCTTTGTAGCACTGATACCTTCACACTTTTCAGTCACAATTGATTCACCTCCTTTGTAGCACTGATACCTTCACACTTTTCAGTCACAAATTTCTTCTTTCTTATTGCAACCTGCATGACCTTTTCATTCTTGTCTGCCATGAAGCCATTCTCGGTCTTGATGTCCACTGTGCATTTTGCATGTGCATGCTTGTGCGTGTGCGCATTACAGCATTGTCAGAATGCACCTTCCTGGTACCCACAAAAGCTTCAGGTTCAGCCTGGGGACATATAACCCCCTCCTGTTCCTTCCTCATTTTCTTGCCATATAGGTAGATGATCACGTGGCTTATATTGTGACTGTTTAAAAGGGTCTGACTGCATGTTTGTGTCTTCATCTCTTGATTCCCCTTTCCCATTTCAGGACATGGAAGAAGCATTTTCTTTAAGGAACCATATGGTGAGTCTCCACTGGAAAATCCCCCTTGACAAACTGACGGTGGATATACAGGAGGCTTCTGAACTTACCAGAATTCTCTCAACCAAGAAATTCCAGTCATTCCTTTTCTGGTTCAGGACTTGCTCTTGGTGGGCCAAACATGTAGATTCAAAGACAGTCGATCCTATTCTGGAAGCCCCTTTGTATAGTCTCTGCCAGTTCAGAGCATTACAGCAGATGCCACAGACTTTGCATGGGGAGCTCACACCTAAGAAACTTGAGTTCAGGGTGTAAGGAATCACTTGCGCCGGAAGAGTCACATCAGTATGAAGTAGATGACTGCTGTGATTAGTGGAATTAAAGCTTTGCACTGTCAGTGGACTCTAGCTACAGTACCAGTTGTGGTGCGTAAATAAGGTAAGGCAGAGTTGTATTACCTTTGCAGATTATCCATAATCACTTTGGAAGAAGAAATTCAACACAATCTCTGCAAGGTGTCTGTACCTCCTCCCATCTGAACACTGGCATGTTTTCAAACTGGATACGAAGCAGAACTTCATAAGTAGAATATTAGCAAGTGATATGTTCATAGTGTTTCATTGTTGCAGTACTAACACTGTGGCCTACTCTTGCTGTGTTAGTCCTTGGCCATCCCAAATACCAGAGAATTTAACTCCTCTTTGGGGCTAGTGGATGTCTGGCACCTGATGTCAGGATTCCTGGGTGTAAGGATCATCGGCCTGTGCCATCTTACTGCTCTTTCTTCCCTTCTGATCTTGAAGAATCCACTTCTGTAGACTGCATAGGTCAGTCCAAAATGGAGTTCTTTGACAAGCTAAATGCCCTGCTGGGGAACTTTTCATTGTTCTTGTTTGCCTTAGATGAGAACGAGTACTTGTCTTGATTGTGGAAAACCGATTATACACTGGGACTATCATACCCTTCGTTTTACTTGAGCCTAGATCATGATATATCTGAATGTCCCCATTGTGCTCTCCATAAGTACACCATCCAGTGTCAGGCTGAATTCCTTTCCCAGTTTTCAGAAAAAGAGAGGGCACATTGGGAATCCTTTAGCAGGATGGCATCTGTCTGTTTTTCTGATTTTGATCCTTCTTGCAAGTGTAGGGAGAAGTGTCCGATACGTTCAAAGGTGGCAGATGACACTGCTTCCCCCTTGGCCAGTCCTTTCAGACTCGTTGTTAAAGGACAGGAGAGACACCTGCAGTTCCTTCCAATAACCTAGGGTGTCTGTGAGGCTAGCGAGTCACCTGTGGAATCTGAAATGCCTTAAGCCTCCTTCACGTTCACATGAGTCTAAGGACAAGGCTTGTCTGTTGGGTCAGAGGTCATTCTGCAGGGCTTCTGACTTCAGAACTAAGCCTTCAGATTGGAATGCAGAATCCCCTAAATCTTTTGAGGGGTTCTTCAGTAGACTGTGTGCAGGCTACAGCCAGCCACCAGCAGACCTTGTCCCAGTTCTTCTGACAACACTCCCATGCATAAGATCAGAAGCAAAATTATTATTTTCTGGCTTGCCTCATCCTAGGCCTTCTGGCTCCCAACCCCATCAGGCCTACCAGCTTGACTTAGACTAGCTGAGGACCTCATTCAGACTGTGGGGCATCCAAGTGCTCCAAAGGGTAAGAGAGGATCATCCAAGGTTGCTACTACTGCTCTCATTTTGGCAAAGATGCATTGGTTTTCCTTTTTCTCAAGGAATTGACAAGAGGTTGTTGCCATACTCTTCCACTGTGCAAGTAGAGTCACCAAGAGAGGATCTTAAATCATCCCAGTGTCCAGGCTCTGAAGCTTGCAGTATGGATAATAAGATTTTAATTTCTTTCAGGCACCAATTCTCTCAGGATGTGCTGCAAATTTTTAGAAAGGCTGGAAAATTTGACGCCAGCAAATTGTATTTATCGAAGTGAAAAAGATTTTCTGTCTGGTGTTAGAATAGAGGATAGGACCACAATACAGCAGAGGTGTATGTTAAATCATCGAAAGCTTACAATCTCAAATGCTTAGAACAGCGATCCCCCCCCCCGCCCCCAAGGGAAAAAAATTGCTGTTCCACAAAAAAAAAAAAAAAATTAAAACATTACGTAAAGGGCCCCCCTACACTTAAATATACCAATTCTGAGATTGCACTACAGTCATGAAAATGGCAAAGTAATGGAAGTGGCCAAGCGATTTCTTTTCCAGGGAAAGAATTTGCTTATATGCAGTTTCGCTATTTTGCCTTTTTGTGCTTTCAAGTTCAATCAATGCGTCATCGATCATTTAATAGGAACCCTGGTCTTTCAGTATCTTTCAATTGTTTTGGTCTGGCTCATCCTACAAGTGTCTATGTAAAATTTTCAGATATTTCTGGTTGTTTACCACTGGGATCCTCCTCTTACTCAACTCAGATTAAACGCTTTCTAAGGGGAATTCCCCACATTACTCCCTTAAGAAAAAGTGGTTCCTCCTTGAGATCTGAATTGCGTATTAGCAAAGCTAACTGTCCCTCCTTTTGAGCCAACTGCTGACTCCTCTGCCATTTTTGATCTGGAAAACTGCCTTGCGTGGTAGCCTTGATCTCAGCTGGAAGAATTTGAACTACATGCACTTTGTGAATTCCTCTCTCTGTTTTTTTTATAACCATAAAGTAAGTCTTCAGACAAATCCTTGTCATGCCTAATGTGATTTCTGAATTTTACTCTGTCAGTCTATCCAGCTACCTGCTTTCTTTCCAAACTCTCAAAATGGGGGGGGGGGAATTCATCCCTTTAATATTCATAGACAGCTCAGGCTTTACTTAGAAAAGACAAAAGACCTGAGAAAATCTAACCCAACTGTCTGTGACTTTTACAAGAAGGAAAATAGGCACACAACTATTTCAGGATGGATCTGTAATGCAACTCACTATGAACCTCTTCCTGAGATAGTCTCAAAATCAACTCTACTAGCGCAGTAGCTACTTCAGGGACTTTTACACACAGGGTAGACAAGAGCAGCCACTTGGTCCACTGGCTGCACACTCTCTAAACATTACAAACTTGGTGCTCGGTCTAGAGAAGGAACTAGATTTGCTAAAGCTGTCCTTCATGGCATCCAAATTTGGAAATGACTAGCACCTTCATTCACCCAAGCAGATGAAGCTCTTGAGAGTCCTCACAGGTATTAAGAATACTGCAGCAATGATCGAAGAACATAATACACTTTTGTGTAGGTAACAGCCATAATGGTAAATGTTCAAACATTGTTTCAGTATCAATACTTCCCCTCCATTTCCTCTGCAGGTGCACATTTCATGTTGTACCTTTTAATAGTGCGTCAGTTTGCACACTACTTTAGAAAGTTAGTAATTTGCTTAGTTTATTATCACTGCAAGAAAATACAGGAATGGGAGTGGGTATGTGTGCCTCATACTAGCATACAGGTGTGTGCCAAGGACAGAAGCTGATTTGCAGGGGAAGGATCCTGAGCCTTGGCTGGCTGGTCAGAAAGGATGCATGTGTGGAAATTCCCAGATGTTAAGAATACTGCAACAGTGATCTGTTTGAATGTCTACCATTATGGTAGATTAGATACACTTTTTTGGCATTACTGGTTAACTTTCTTAGGTGGCGAAAGCTAAGGAACCTTGCTGGCTAGACTTACGTAGGCCCTTGGGCCGATAGCCTAGTACCTACCTATGATGTCTGAATATTGTTCCAAAATAAGTCAGTTGTAACTGATGTCTTCTACCTTTAAGTCCAAAGCAAAAGAAAAAGAGACGGAGTGGAAAGTTTGCAGCCGGAAGCTGAAGTAATTGGTAAACAGCAAAACCAAGGTTCTGTTTAATTTGTGGTGGGATGGAAAGTTGTATAGGATGAATAATAGACATTTGTAGACAGACTATTTTCATTCCTTTTGAGCAGGACATAATAGTGGACTCAGAACAGAGCCAGGATAGACCTTCATGAGTGGATGCTACACTGGGAGGTCTTCAACACATAGTCCACCAGTGGGGAAGCACCCCAATAGATCAGCTTGCACACAGTTTGAACAGAATTGAAACAGTTTATGTTAAGTTGTCTATCTCGCTTTCGTTTCTTGCTGGTTGGGATCGGAGCCGATCCTGTGCTCCGACTCAGCCATCTTCTATAGCTCGAGAGCTGTTTACTGGCTCGAGGCTACCCCTTATCCCATGATGCCTAGCGCTAGCTTCCCAGATCTCGTTTGCCACTTCAGCTGCGAAGCGTCGTTCTTACTGGCTCAGGCTCGTATAAGTTTCTTGTTAAACTGTTTTTTGTCAGATTAGTGCTTTTTCTGGGAGTTTATTGTTTAAATTGTAGTCTGTAACTTGCTGTGTTAGTTTAGTGTATTGGTAGTCCTTTCCCTTAGAACTCGTTTAAATTAGAGAGTTCTCCCCCTCCCCCACCTACCTCTTCTTGTAGGTTAGAGTTTAGTTTAAGTCCTTCCTTCCCTTCTTATTGTTAGGTAGCCATTTAAGTTAGAGGCTTCCTAGTTTTTAAAAAAAACAATCTTTAGCGTAATATACTGTGTGTTTTGCCTTTGTTGTTAGTGTTGTGATTTTTTGTTATCGCTGTTCGGCCTTTTGGCCAAACAATTCAGTGTAGTATCTTATAGGTATATTGTTGGATATGTCTAAAGAATCCAAGGTGTCTGGATTCAAGAAGTGTGACTCATGCTATCAGAAAATGTCTCTGACAGATGGGCACACTTCTTGCGTCTATTGCTTAGGCGCAGTGCACCTGCAGGACTCTTGTTCTGCATGCCATGCATTTAGCCCAAGAGTTCTGCAGGAGCGCAAGAATAAGCTTATTTTGAGGGGCCTTCTCAAGCCCCAGGATTCACCAGCCAAGGCTCAGCCTGTGAAATCCCCAAAACAGACCAAATAGTCGGCTCCAAGCTCGGAGCAGTCATTTGTTCAAACCTTACCTGCTACTTCGGTTCCGGTCGAACCGAGGAGACTTATCTCCCAGTCGGCTCCATCGTTGTCTTGGGAGCCGTCACGGAGCCACAAGAGGCTGAGGTCCCCTTCTCTGGAATCCATACCTTCGGCTCCTCTGTCTCCCCTGCTGCAGAGTGAGCGCAGTCACAGATCTTCCCACTCCTCTCCGTCCTCTAGTCTCTCAGATCATGATGTGGAGGGAGTGGTCAGTAGGTTGCTGAAGTCACAGGCACTTGCTAAGATGTTCTCCAGCCCTCCTCAACATGTGTCTGCTCCGTCCACTTCTATCAATATTCCTCCTCCGACTTCATTGAGCTCGGAGCCGGAGTTCATTGGGGTTTGAGTCGTGGAACCGTCTGCTCCGATAACTATTTCTCCTTCAGTTCCATCGTCTGCTCCGATTCCCTCGATGGTGCCGTCCATCGAGGGATCTGGGCACCGAGGCTCCCTCGTCGGCTCCGAGGGGGCGAGTGGCATCGGACCCTTGTCCGACCCCGTTCTACCTCTCGGAGCTTCGGCGCAGGTGAGCTCGGCTCCTAGATCTGCCTTGGAGCCGTCTCCCTTGGTGCGGAGAAGGATTCCGATTTCCTCGAAACTGGAGCCTTCTCTGCATCATGGCAGGGACGCCTTCGATGTCATGAGGAGTGTTCTGGCCACTGAGTCAGCTCCATGTTCGACCCCACCGGCTCCATCCCCTGTAGTGCCTGCGTCCTGTGCTCCTCCTCTAGACCCCAAGTGTGGGGAACCGGCGCTCCAGGGCACCCCATTGGGTGTTTCCTCTTCTTCCGAGGCCTCCCCTGATCATTCAGAGGAGCCCCCTCGGAATGTAAGAGGAAGCAAATTGACTTCCCTGAGTCTGTCACTTCTGATACAGACTTAGATGAATGGGAAGGGTCCCCGAGATCCCCCCTGAAGATGTTTCCTTCTCGGACATCCTAGAAATGCTTAAGCAGAGGGGGAACTGGACTCCCCTAGCCCCTACCGAGGATGAGTCTGCATTCCTGGATGCGTTCGGTTCCCAACCTTCCACCTCCTGGGTTTCTCCGCCTTTCGATCCACTCTTGTCAGTGGTGGCTCAATAGGCTTGGTCAGCCCCAGATACAGTGGAACCAACCCCGAGGAGACCCAGCAAGTTTAGCACTGCACCTCTTGATAAGTAGTTCCTTACCAAAGGTGTTCCTGTGGATGCCATGGTGGTAGCAGCAGTCACTAAGAAAGAGTTAGCAGAAACTTCTTCGTCTGTCCATCCTCCTAACAAGGAGTCCAGGACTATGGATACATACGGGAAGCAAATGTTTGCATCAGCGACCTTTTCTATGAGGTCACTGAATTACTTATGCCATTTTACCCAGCTTCAGAGGGATCTCCTTAAAAAGCTCGGAGATACCTTCAGGATCCATCAGCTGAAGGGGCTCAAGCTAAAGTGGCTTCTCAGCTGGCGACCCTTAATTCTGTAGTCAACTCCTCCATGAGGCTCATTTCTTATGCAGCTGATGGTGCGAGTAGAGCCGCAGGTACAGGCGTGGCCCTTAGGAGACGCGCATGGATGCGGCTGTGTAATTTTGCGGAACCCTTTAGAGCGTCATTCACCAACACCCCCTTTGATTGGTTCCTTTCTCTTTGGACCACAGGTGAAAGACATTCTGACTAGATGTGAACAAGAAGGCAAGACTCTCTCTGCCGTGGGAGTCCTTTTTTCCAATCCTTCCAGACCATACCCAAAGGGTCAGAAGAGTGGTAAAATGTGGTTTCGAAAATCCCAGGGAGCTTTGACTGACACACGTAGTGATTTTTCCTCCAGGGGCAGGGGAGAAACAACAACAGACGCTGCCCTCGTGGCCGAGGGGGTCCGCAGAACCAGGGTAGCAGAGAATCCTTCTCCAAGAAGCCCTTCCAGCATCCCTGAAGGGTTGCCCGACTGCCCGCCTCTGGAGGCAGTCGGGGGAAGACTATCACTGTACCCAAAAGCCTGGCAGAATTTTAACGCAAGACAAATGGGTACAATCAATCATATCCGGAGGTTACAGAATTCCCTTCTTTCAACCCCCCTTACTGTCAAGCAAATCCCTTCTAGGTGTTACTCCCAATCTGAGGGACCAAGCAGTCATAGAAGTTTCAAAACTGCTAGAAAAAGTCATCCAGGAAGTCCCGGCAGACCAACATGGATCCGGAACTTACTCAAGGTTCTTTTTGGTACCAAAAAAGACAGGGGACTGGAGACCAATTCTGGATCTCAGCAGACTAAACAAGTCTGTTCAAAGAACAAAGCTTCGGATGGTCATGCTACAGTCCATTCTACCCTTTCTGGGTCAGGACAATTGGATGTGCTGCATAGATCTCCAGGATGCGTACTATCACATCAAGATGGACAGGCGCTCCAGGAGATTCCTTCGCTTCCGGCTGGGAGCCAGTCATTACCAGTTCAGAGCTCTGCCCTTTGGTCTCACCACAGCCCCCAGGGTGTTCACCAAATGTATGGCAGTGGTCACGGCTCACCTGAGATGTTGAGGATTCTAGGTGTTTCCATATCTAGACGACTGGCTCCTTACTGCTACTACCAGGCATCAACTTCTACAAGCCAGGGACTACACAATCACAATTTGCTCCCAGCTAGGCATTACAATAAACTTCGAAAAATCTGCCTTGTTGCCATGTCAATCTATTACCTATATAGGAGCAGACTTAGACACAAGGAGTATGTCCGCAAGGCTACCGCCAGACAGGGTGACCACAATTCGACAGCAAGTACAAATTCTAATGCAGTGCAAAACAGTCCAAGTCAGGTTGGTCCTTCAAACTCTGGGTTCCATGGCAGTGGCAATTCTTCTAATCCCTCAGGCCTGCTTTCACATGAGAATTCTTCAGTGGCTTCTGTTCACACAATGGTCTTTTCAACAGCTGCCCATGTCTCACATGATCATGATTACAGAAATGTGCATGGTTTCGCCACTAGTGTCTCAGGGCAGACCATTCATTTGCCCCCTCCGGTTGCCACAGTGACCACAGATGCCTCCCTGATAGGGGGGGGGGTGGCATTACCAGGCAGGACAGTCCAAGGTACTTGGCAGCCTCACGAGTACCATCTGCACATAAACGTCTTAGAAATGAGAGACGTGCTCCTAGCGTTGCAAGCTCTTCTGGACTCTCTCCCCTCTGGGACCATTGCAATTCAAACGGACAACATGTCAGTGGTGTGGTACATCAACGAGCAGAGCGGAACCAGGTCCTACCCCCTATGTCGAGAAGCACTCAGACTCTGGCAGTGGGCGGTCTCCTCCCAACGATTTCTGATTGCGGCGCACATCCCTGGGAGGTACAACTTCATAGCGGACAGGCTCAGCAGAGCTATTCTCATGCCTCACGAGTGGTCTCTGAATCGGGTAGTTGCGGATCTGATCTTCCGCAAGTGGGGAAAGCGTTGCTGCGATCTTTTTGCCACCCCTTTCAACAGCAAATGCAGCAACTACTTTTCCCTTCTTCCGCTTCCCGGTCACTCTTCCAGAGACGCTCTAGTCCACGATTGGCCTCGGGGACTTCTTTATGCCTTTCCTCCATTTCCCCCGATACCGAAACTCATACAGAAAGCATTATCGTTGAGTTGCTCCCTACTGGCCTCAACCGATATGGTTTCTGTTCCTGCACCGTTACCTTCTCGAACAGCCCTGGACTCTGGATTCTATTCCAGACCTGCTGATTCATCAATCAGGTGGGCTGCATTAATCCCTCCAAACACTGCAGCTCACAGCTTGGTTGCTCCACTTCCAACCCTAGCCAGGCTTCCCAGCATTTCCCCGGCCGTTCGTGAGATTATTGTCTGCTCTCACAAGTCCGCCACTAGAAAGACTTATGCTAGCAAATGGAAACATTTTTCTTGTTGGGCAGAGGCTAGGAACATAGATCCCTTTTCAGCCCCAGTACACGAAATCTTGGAGTTCCTAGCAGAATTTTTTATTCTGGGTCCGCTTCTGCTACAATCGGGGTTCAATTGGTGGCTATCTCTTAACTTTCATGTTGGGTTGTCTAATGCAAACATTATGTCTCATAAGCTGTGTAAAGCTTTTCTCAAAGGGACTACTCTCCTTAGACCCCCGGTGAGAGATTCCCCTCCTCCTTGGGACCTTAATTTGGTACTAACCTCCTTAATTATGCCCCCTTTTGAACCGGCAGCATCCTGCTCTATTAAGTTTCTATCTTGGAAAACTCTCTTTCTGGTAGCTATTACTTCAGCCAGACGCGTCTCTGAACTTCAGGCACTAAGTGTTCATCCTCCGTACTTAGTTTTTCATAAGGGCAGGGTTGCTCTGAGGACTAATCCTTCTTTCCTTCTGAAAGTCTGCTCAGAAAATAATCTGAACTAATCTATAGACCTTTCTGTGTTTTTCCCTAACCACACCAACAAGGCAGAATACAAATTACAACAATTGGATGTTCATAGACAATTGCGTTTTTACCTGCATAGAATGAAGGATATAAGGAAGTCGGACCAACTTTTCCTTTCCTATGCTCGGGGCAAACAAGGTCTCCCAGTTTCCAAAGTGACCTTATCCAGGTGGTTGTCTCACATTATTACCTTCATCTGTCAACTGAGAAACAGAGTTGCCTATCAGACCGAAAGGTCATTCTACTAGGGCCTTGGCCACCTCTGTAGCCTTCCAGTCTAGGTTGCCCATGGACTCAATCTGCACAGCTGCTAAGTGGGAAAACCCTCATACCTTTATTTCTCATTACAAGTTAGATATGGTCTCCAGAAGTAGAGCTAACTTTGGTTCCACTGTTCTGAAAAGTCTGTTCCAATGAGCCGCCCAGGATTGTAGATGCTAGGGACGCTGTCCCAACCAGCAAGAAACGAAGGCGAGATAGACAACTTAACATAAAGAAGTTATGTACCTACCATAACGTTCAATGTTAGTTGTCTTCATCTCGCCTTCTTTCTTGCATCCCACCCTCCGTCCCCCTGTCCTTTTTGGATCGAGAGGAGTTTTTTGGTTTCATTGGCTGAGTGTTCTCTGGTTTGTTTCCTCTACTGACTTAGAGAGTATGATGGGTATGCTCAACCTGTTTGGACAGGTTGATTCTCTGGCTATGTCTGGGGTTAGCTATTACAAAAAAGATCTGGGTAGCTAGTGCTAGGCATCATGGGATAAGGGGTAGCCTCGAGCCAGTAAACAGCTCTCGAGCTGTAGCAGATGGCAGAGTCGGAGCCGAGGATTGGCTCCGATCCCAACCAGCAAGAAAGAAGGCACAATGAAGACAACTAACATGGAACATTATGGTAGGTTCATAACTTTTTTCTAGTACACCTTGCAAAGAGGCCTGGAAGATGAATGCCTTTTCAGTCCCCCTGGACCAAGAATGTTTTTTATGCATTTCCCCTTTTTCTCTCATTCCTAAAGTCCTTCAAATGTCTGAAAGAACCTGACAAAGATGTTATTGAGGGGCTCACTTTTGACCCAGGAACACTGATGTTCTTTGTGTTTCACTGTTGCAGTCATTAAATTTGGGTAATCTGCTGGCAGGTTGCCCTCAGTCGGCCTGAATAACAAAGTCTTGGGTCCTGTGTCTGTTGGTGTCTCCTCTTCCATGACGTTAGGTTGTCAGGGGTATAAAACATGCAGCCAACGCCATTTTATCCAGTCTTTCTTGCCGCGTGGTGCCCGAAGCAGAAGCAGTTAGCAAGTGCCGGTCGGCCGTCTCCTGAAATTTTCGCATTCGAGTTTCAGAACTGAAGTCTTCAAACTAAAGCTAAGTACCCCGTTAGGGAAACTTTTTCTTGCTCCTTACCGATGTCAGTAAAAGTTTAATAATTGAAAAGCGCAATCATCATCAACCACCAAAGAAATATTCGCTGTAGGGTATCAATAAAGGCTGTCCTCCACTTCCCTATGTAATTCAACTTCATTAATTCCTGGGGTGGTACAAGAATCCAATCTTAACTGCCATATCATTTCACGAAATTCCAGATAAGTTTCCCAATCACCTCCCCTTTCATTATGCCTAACTTCTTCTAAGACCCAAAACTTAATATCCATATTTGTGCATTTTAATGTATGTCTATACAGGGCATTGTTCTCATTCTTTTTATTTATATTACGTATATGTTCATAAATACGGATTCTTAGATTTCGTTCAGTTTTGTCCACATAATATGCACAACATGTTTTGCAATATGCCAAATATACTACAACCTTTGTACAACAACTGGAATATGTACAACTCCTAAGCTTAGTTTTAAGGACAAATGTAAGATTTTCAAAAACCAGTTAACCAGATATAAAAAGTTTAGCACTGGATAATTGGTATTTGTCTAAATGTATTGAGCAGAAAATAGTGCCGAAAGGCCTAAGGTTAAACAAATTTCCAAACAATACTAATGGAAATAGTGAGTTTTTTTTAAATTATTTCTAATATTTTGAATGAATGTGGTATAGCAATGTTAAAGGCGATGGTTAAAAACAATGAAATGATTATGGAGCAATGTAAAAATGATATTGTAAAACTTAATCAGGAAATATGTACTGACCTCCTGTTTACTGTTACTGAATACAAACATATTTATTGTAGAACCCTTCAAGATGTTGATTTTACAACTACAAAAAACTGTAAAAGAAAAATGGGTAAGCTAGTAAGAGATATGGAAGATTATCAGGAAGGAAGGGCTTACTACATTAACACTAAGAGGAGGTATGTTGGGTATTATTATTATAATAAAGAAGGGAAACAAGAACATATTAGGTCTATGAATAATACATATAATATGAGACAGGAAAACAGGGACGGTTTTAATGAGGGGCTTGACAATGTGTGTTTAGATAGAGATGACCCTTTGGGGGAAAGACAAGGACCGAGGAGGTCCGAAAGAATTCGGAATCAAATTCGGCAACCGTCGTATGCAGAAGTGACGGGGAATCAATATGCAAGGCAGCAGGGCAGGGGGAGATACAGGAGATAGGTAATGAGTTATCTATAGTTGTTGCATTAAACATCATGTGTCGAACCATGCTGGAAATATACTTATACCTACCAACATCATTTTGTAAACAGCAACAGGATGGTTATCTAACAGTTATTGAGACAAATAGAGAAAACATACAGGACATAGTGGAAGACAATAGTAAGATGATAGTGCATACACAGCATAATTTTAATATTTATAATTATACAGATTTGGTGGTCACCGATGGTTATTTTCAACTATTTACCAAAGGGTTTACTTTTGTGCCAACAAGAA
Source organism: Protopterus annectens (assembly GCF_019279795.1). Lineage (NCBI taxonomy): Eukaryota > Metazoa > Chordata > Ceratodontiformes > Protopteridae > Protopterus > Protopterus annectens. The sequence goes on from NC_056737.1 coordinate 714,305,395, forward strand.
AACCTAAAATAGACGAAATTGTATTGGACATAAAACTTTTTCCTACGAAATTAAATTTAACTTGTTTATTTCAGGACAATCCGCACTATGCAGAAGGAAATAAGCTGAAGAAAAGAAGTATATATAATACCCCCTTATAACAGGATATTCACAATTTTGAAATGTGTGCCATAAATATGGTTAGGAATGAATATACAAAGAGAAAGATGATTAAAAGTAATTTAACAATACAAGAAAGAGAAATCCTTTAAGAATTAAGTAATAATGGAATAATTAGGGTAATGAAACCTGATAAGGGGGGTGGTGTAGTACTTATGGATCAATGGGACTACACAAATAGGATGCTAAGAATTTTGGATGTGGACAGTAGGTATTGTATTATATCAAAAAATGAATTGAATATATCATATAAAAGGATAGATTTGATATTGGAAGATAATTTATTACAAGGGTTGATTGATATTGATTTATTCAATTTTCTTAGTGTGCCCAAACCCACTATACCTGCAATTTTTGGTATCCCTAAAATACATAAAGGGTTGGAAAATCCCCCTTTGAGACCAATAGTTACGTCACAAGGATCTAAGACTCCACCACTAGCCATTTATGTGGACACAAAATTAAAAAAGTTTTATCCTAAATATCCACATATTTTGGTGGATTCATGGGATTTCTTAAATAAAATGGGTACTATTCCATTTAGGGATCATTTTGTGTTTCTTACTATAGATGTTAAAGATTTATTTTCGGTAATACCTCACAAGGAAGGTTTAGAATGGTTTGAGAAAATGCCTGTAGAATTTGAAATGTTGAACCCAGATGAGTTTAAACTAGTACTGGAAAATATGGAACTAGTACTGAAATACAATTATATTTATTTTCAGGGGGATATATATCACCAATTAGATGGGGTGGCAATGGGTTCAGCATGTGCCCCAATATATGCTAAAATAATCATGTTATATTGGGAGCAACAACATGTATTCAAATCAAGATTTAGACACCACATTGTGAGGTACTACCGTTTTTTGGATGACATTTTTATAATATGGGAAGGTACTCAGGAAACAATAAGGGAATTCATGAATGATATAAATAAAAGCACTCATTTTTTACAATTTACCTTTGAAAGTCATATGAATGAAATACATTATTTGGATGTTAAAATTGACAAAGACTATGGTAAAAGAATATATAGATCAAATATTTATAGAAATGAATGTTACTCTAACTCTTATTTACACTATCAAAGTGATCACCCTTATTACCTTAAAAGGAATGTTGCAAAGGGACAGATTATTAGAGTGGCAAGAATGACATTGGGTCTAAATGATTTTATGAAGGAGGTTGATTTTGTTCATAACATGTTTAAGGAAAGAGGGTATCCAAATATGATTGAGAATATTAAGAAAGAAGTTATAAAAAAACGAGGTACTGTTTACTTACCATTATTAATTAGTGGAGATAAAAATAAAAATGAAATTAATAAAATAGGGAATAATACACCAAAATCTGGGTTACAATTACCATATCTGATTTTGACGCATTATATAGAAGTAGGATGGATAAAGAAGTGTATTAATGGGATTTGGAACATGTTTAGTAGAATGCCAACAAGAGTTAAAATATTTCAACAGCCCTTAAAATATAGTTTTAGGAGAAATATGAATCTAAAAAATATTTTGGAGAAAAAAACAGAGTGAAAATAAAGAGGGGGCATGTGCAAAATTAGGCACTTATAAATGTGGAAGACGTGCACAGTGTCCATTTATAGCTGGTGCAAAGGAGGTGAATATTTCTAGTGTTGGGTTTAAGCTTAGGAGTTATTCATATTCCAGTTGTTCTACAAAGGGAGTAGTATATTTGTCATATTGCAAAACATGTTGGGCATATTATGTGGGCAAAACTGAACGAAATCTAAGAATCCGTATTTATGAACATATACGTGATATAAATAAAAAGAATGAGAACAATGCCCTGTATAGACATACATTAAAATGCACAAATATGGATATTAAGTTTTGGGTCTTAGACGAAGTTAGGCATAATGAAAGGGGAGGTGACTGGGAAACGTATCTGGAATTTCGTGAAATGATATGGCAGTTGAGATTGGATTCTTGTACCACCCCAGGAATTAATGATCATATTTCTATTAAGCCAGCCCTAAAGTTACTTTCATTAGACCCAAAGAAATGTCTTTATAACCACATTTTCATACAACTATATTTTATATAACCATTTTATATAACCATTTTTTCATATAACCATTTTTTATATAACTATTATAAAACTATAATTTATATAACTATTTTTATATAATCATTTTTATACAACCATTTTTTATATAACTATGTGATGTTAAGTTGTCAATCTCGCCTTCATTCTTGCTGGATGGGCACTTGCTTAGCTTGAGAACTCCTTTTACCAGCTCGAGGCAACCCTATATCCCATGATGCAAGGCGAGACTACCTCAGATCTCGTTTGCCGCTTTGCGAAGGTCTCTTTTTTGCCAGCTCAGGTGAGTTTGAATTTTCAAACAGTTTAGTCTAGGGTTTACTCTCCCTTTCTTTTTAGTATTAGATAGTGTGTAGTTTTTTTTTCTACAGCCCACCCTATTTCCCCTTAAATTTTAAAATTGTAAAGTTAAAAATATTTTCAGTTAGGCCTAGGCCTCCCTGTTCTTAATCCCTATTTGTGTGTGTGTTTTTGGGATTAATAGTGTGACTGTTTTAGAGTGTGTGTGTGTATTTTTTTCTTAGACTATGTCTAGGGAAGGAAAGGTCTCAGGCTTCAAGAAGTGTGACTCGTGCTGTCAGAAGATGTCTCTGACAGACTGTCACACTTCTTGTGTTTACTGCCTGGGGCCTTTACACCTGCAGGACTCCTGTGCCATATGTCATTCTTTTAGCCAGAGAGTCCTGCAGGAGAGGAGGAACAAGTTAATCCTCCATGGCTTATTAAAGCCAGAAGGTTCACCCACTAAGACTGGGTCGGGTAAACCTTCAAAGCCACCTAAGGTTCAGGCTACAGTGGTTAAGCCTTCCCCGGTGGCTCCGACTCCTTCGGAGTCGAGATCGGCTCCGGCTGGAGCCGATCCTTCTTCCTCTGATGTGGTAGTGTCGGTTCCTACCGGCTCCGACACTCAGTCTACAGTTGCCTTGTCGGCTCCTGCTGGTGCTGACGTGTTATCCAGTATCGGAGCCGAAAAGTCTTCGGCTCCATCTGGACCCCAGAGGACGTCGGCTCCGATGGCTTCGTCCAAGAAGAGATCTTGGTCCCCTTCTTTGGAGTCGATTCACTCTGCTCCGAGGTCTCCTCTTTTGTCGGAACGGAGTCATCGGAGCCGATCTTCAAGATCTTCCAGGCTGTCTGACCACGATTTAGAGAGGGTGGTAAGCAGGCAGTTGAAGTCACAGGCACTAGCCCAAATGCTCCATAGCCCGTCTCAGCAGACTTCGGCTATTGCTCTTCCCCTTGAACTTCCTCCTCCGACTCTCCTCCAGAGTTCAAAGCCGGAGCTTCTCGGGACAGCGACCGTGTCGGCGCCAGAGCCGATGCATACCCTTTCGGCTCCGTCGTCTTCGGCTCCGATCTCCTCCATGAGACCTTCCTTGGAGGGATCCGGTCGTCGAGTTTCCCTTGACGGCTCCGAGGGGGTAGTGGCATCGGACCCTTGTCCGACCCCGCTCTCCCTCTCGGGGCTTCGGCTTTGGTAAGCTCGGCACCGGCATCGGCCTCGGAGCCTTCTCTCTCAGTGGAGCCGGGAATTCCTGTTTCTTCGGAACGGGAGTATTCTGGTCTCCCTGGGAGGGGAGCCTTTGAGGTGATGAGGAGTGTCCTGGCCCCTGAGCCAGGTCAACGGTCCATCCCTTTAGCTCCTCCCTCTTCGGTGCCTGTTGATGTCTCTTGCCAGCCTCTTGCTCTCAGGCCCAGGGATCCATCGCCCCAGGTTTCCCCATTGGGAATAACTTCCTCTTCCGAGGTTTTTCCTGATCCTGCAGGGGAACCCCCGCGGAAGAGGACGTGTAAGAGGAAACACACAGACTCCCTTGAGTCTACAACATCTGATACCGACTTAGATGAGTCGGAGGGTTCCCCTCGGTCCCCCTCTGAGGATGTCTCCTTTTCAGACATCCTTGAACTTCTCAAACAGATGGGGAACTGGCCTTCCATTGACCCCTCCGAGGATGAGTCTGTATACCTGGAGGCTTTTGGATCCCGACCCTCCACCTCCTGGGTGTCTCCGCCTTTCGACCCACTCATACAGGTAGTGGCTCGGAAGGCATGGGCAGCCCCGGATTCTGTGGAACCTGTCCCCAGGAGGCCATCCAAATTTATTACGGCCCCTTCAGACAAGCAGTTTCTTTCTAAGGGCGTCTCTGTGGATGTTATGGTGGTGGCGGCGGCCACCAAGAAGGAACTTGCGGATCCTTCCGTGCCTGTCCATCCTCCTAACAAAGATTCTAGGACCATGGATAGGTATGGCAAGCGGATGTTTTCTTCAGCGACCTTTGCAATGCGTTCGCTGAACTACCTTTGTCATTTCACCAGACTTCAAAGAGATATTCTCAAGGAACTAGGTGAAGTGGTTCAGGATCCTTCAGCTGCTGGGGCTCAGGACAAGATTGCCTCACAGCTAGCAATCCTAAATTCTTTAACCAACTCCTCCATGCGGCTCATATCCTATGCAGCCGATGGAGCGAGCAGAGCCGCAGGCACAGGAGTGGCTCTTAGACGTCAGGCCTGGATGCGGCTTTGTAATTTCGCGGACCCCTTTAAGGCGTCCTTCACCAATACCCCCTTTGACTGTTCGGCTTTGTTCGGACCTCAGGTGAAGGAAACCTTGACCAGGTGTGAGCAAGACGGCAAAACTCTTTCTGCCGTAGGAGTCCATTTTTCCACCCCTTCTAGACCCTATCCCAAGGGTCAGAAAGGAGGAAAGATGTGGTTCCGTAAAGCCCAAGGAGCAGCGCCGGACACACGTGGTCAGTTTACCCCCAGAGGCAGAGGGGTAACAATAATAGACGCCCTAGAGGCAGGGGGGGTCCCCAGAATCAGGGCAACAGGGAGCCTCTTCCTGAGAAGCCCTTTCAGCATCCCTGAGGTGTTGCCCGACTGTCCACCCTTGGAGGCAGTCGGGGGAAGGATATCGCTGTACCCAGTAGCCTGGCGTTCCCTCTCTCAAGACATGTGGGTACAGTCGATCATATCTGAGGGTTACAAAATCCCCTTCGAAAGGTATCCCGTACCTCATCAATCCCTTCCAGACATCTCACCCGGTCAAAGGGATTTGGCAAAACAGGAGGTTTCAAAGCTCCTAGAAAAAAGAGCCGTCCAGACTGTTCCAGCAGACCAAGTAGGATCCGGCATCTACTCAAGATTCTTTTTGGTCCCCAAAAGGACGGGAGATTGGAGACCTATTTTAGACCTGAGCAATCTAAACAGATTTGTCAAGAAGGCAAGATTCCGGATGGTCACGCTTCAGTCCATTCTGCCCTTTCTGGGCAAGGACAACTGGATGTGCTCGATAGACCTTCAGGACGCGTACTATCACATAAAGATACACAGACGCTCCAGGAGGTTTCTCCGCTTTCGGCTAGGGACCAGTCATTATCAATTCAGAGCCCTGCCCTTTGGCCTCACTTCAGCCCCCAGAGTGTTTACCAAATGCATGGCAGTGGTTACAGCTCATCTGAGACATCAAGGATTCCAGGTGTTTCCTTATTTAGACGACTGGCTCCTCTCCGCCACCACCAAGCATCAGCTTCTTCAGAGCGGAAACTACACTTTGCAGCTTTGCAAAAAGTTGGGAATATCGGTGAATTTCGAAAAATCTTCTCTGCTGCCTTGCCAATCTATCACCTTTATAGGCGCAGAATTAAACACAGTCAGTATGTTAGCCAGACTAACAGATCAGAGAATTCTGGACATCCAAAAATACATTCGGATCTTATTGCGGAGCAACAAAGTCAAAGCCAGATTGGTTCTGAAGGTTCTAGGTCTTATGGCTGCGGCCATTGTACTTCTACCATTAGCTCGCTTCCACATGCGTCTTCTGCAGTGGATGTTATTCACTCAGTGGTCGTTCCAGAACCTTCCCATGAGGCACGAAATCTTGGTTACACAATCATGCAGGACTCGCCTAACCTGGTGGATATCTTCCCCTCTACTTCATCAGGGCCGACCATTTGTCCCCCCCTCCTCCGGTTGCCACAGTCACTACGGATGCCTCTCTGATCAGGTGGGGGGACACTATCAGGGCAGGATGGTCCACGGGACTTGGCAACCCATAGAATACCATCTGCACATAAATGTCCTGGAGATGAGAGCGGTGCTTTTAACGTTGCAAGCCCTCAACGACTTTCTTCCCGTGGGGACTATTGCAGTTCAAACGGACAACATGTCTGTGGTCTGGTACATCAACAAGCAGGGCGGGACCAGGTCCTATCCTTTGTGTCGAGAAGCTCTCAGACTTTGGCAATTTTAACGTTGCAAGCCCTCAACGACTTTCTTCCCGCGGGGACTATTGCAGTTCAAACGGACAACATGTCTGTGGTCTGGTACATCAACAAGCAGGGCGGGACCAGGTCCTATCCTTTGTGTCGAGAAGCTCTCAGACTTTGGCAATGGGCAATCTCCTCTCATCGGTTTCTGATAGCAACGCACATCCCCGGCAGGTCCAACCTCTTAGCGGACAGACTGAGCAGAGCCATTCTCATGCCTCACGAGTGGTCTCTCAATCAATTGGTAGTGGACGAGATATTTCTGAAGTGGGGCACCCCTTGTTGTGACCTTTTTGCTACACCCCAAAACAACAAATGCCCGGGCCTATTCACCCTCTTTCCCCTACCAGGCCAACCCCTGAGAGACTCTCTAACCCAGGATTGGCCCCGGGGACTTCTGTATGCCTTTCCTCCTTTCCCCTTAATTCCACAGGTCATTCAGAAAGCTACCATTTTGAGAGCCAAGTTGATTCTCATTGCCCCTTACTGGCCTCGACAAATTTGGTTTCCGACCCTACATCGTCACCTCCTGGTGCAGCCTTGGCATCTGGACCCAGTTCCGGATCTTCTGATCCACCAATCGGGTCAACAGCACCGGGCCATTCGTTCTCTCAACCTCACTGCTTGGTTGCTCCACTTCCTTCCCTAGTCAGGCTTCCTATGATCTCTGATCCTGTCAGAGATATCTTAATAGCTTCCTTGAAGTCGTCCACCAGAACGGTTTATGCTAGCAAGTGGCGACGTTTTTCCCTATGGGCAAACTCCAGGCACATTGATCCTTTTACTGCACCTGTGCATTCTGTTTTAGATTTCCTGGCTGAAGTTTTTCAGTCAGGATCTTCTTCATCAACAGTAAAAGTTCAACTGGCGGCGATTTCCAAATAATATGTTGGCTTGCAAGATCATAACATTATGTCGCATAGACTATGCAAAGCTTTTCTGAGAGGAGTTTTTCTTCTAAAGCCTCCAGTAAAACATCCTCCTCCACAATGGGATCTGAATTTGATGTTAGCATCCTTGATTTTACCCCCCTTCGAACCGTCTGCTTCATGCTCCTTAAAGTTACTGACCTGGAAAACAATATTCTTACTGGTTGTCACTTCAGCAAGGAGGGTATCTGAAATTCAAGCTCTCTGCATCCGTACCCCTTACTTGGTTTTTCACAAGGACAGGGTATCCTTGAGAACAAATCCATCCTTTCTGCCCAAAGTTGTTTCTCAAACTAATATTAATCAATCCATCGATCTACCAGTTTTTTTCCCAAATTATTCTGACAGAGCTGAACAAAAACTTCATTTTTTGGATGTCTATCGTCAGCTCAGATATTATTTGCATAGAACGAAACAATTCAGGAAATCAGATCAATTATTTGTCTCCTATGTAGAAAACAGGAAAGGTCTCCCAGTATCAAAAGTGACCTTATCCAGATGGTTGTCTTCCGCCATTTCTTATGTGTATTCGCTCAGAGGCAAGCAACTACCCTCAAAACTGAAAGCACACTCAACCAGGAGCCTATCCACTTCTACAGCCTTTCAGGATAGGCTACCCATTGATACCATTTGTGCAGCAGCTACTTGGGCCACTCCTCATACCTTTGTCTCTCATTACAAATTAGATTTGGCCTCCAGGGACAGAGCCAGTTTTGGTTCCACAGTACTCAAGAGTCTGTTCCATTGAGCCACCCGGGATACAGGTGCTAGGGACGCGGTCCCATCCAGCAAGAATGAAGGCGAGATTGACAACTTAACATTTAGAAGTTATGTACCTACCATAACGTTCCATGTTAGTTGTCTTCTCTCGCCTTCTTTCCTGCGTCCCTCCCTCCTTCCCCCTGGCCTGGACAGATCTTGAAGAGTTTCTCTTTTTCAGATTCACTCTCCTTAGTTCTTTAGAGAGTCTATCTTATGAACCTTTTGCCTAGTTCTTCTAGGCTAGTTTTTTGCTATTCCTTTGGGATTAGTATTATTGGCAGGGTTATTTAGCTACCAAACGAGATCTGAGGTAGTCTCGCCTTGCATCATGGGATATAGGGTTGCCTCGAGCTGGTAAAAGGAATTCTCAAGCTAAGCAAGTGCGAGTCGGAGCCGAGGATTGGCTCCGAACCCATCCAGCAAGAAAGAAGGCGAGAGAAGACAAATAACATGGAACGTTATGGTAGGTACATAACTTCTAATTATTGGTGACCTCTCAATAATCCAGAATTATTCTATTTCAACAATAATTTTATTACATTTATTAACAATTAATATTTCATAATATTATGATGATCATGTATTTATTTATTTCTTATGCACTGATGCACTTTATGACAAGAGATAGATGAATTGGTTATCCACAGTTGTACCAGTTGTCACTAGCTGTACTAGTTGCTGCAATATTTCTACAATTTTATGTATAGATGTATATATTTTTAGGCCTTTATTTTGATTGATTTTTTGTGATGTGGAATTTGTGATGACATATGTCCAAACAAAAAGATTCCTTGTATTTAAATATTTTAAATATATTTTTTAAGGAATGGTGAATTCGCTATACCACATATAATTGTTCATAATTTTTCATTTATAATTAATTAATTGTATAATGTGTGTGTGCGAGCCAATAGGATGTATTGTAATGTTATTTAAATGGGTGAACTGGGAGAGAAAGATGATTCTGATGAAGTCTCCGTTTGATGAGATGAAAGCGCGCTAAATCTGTACTCTATGGTGTGTCATTGATTGGAATAAAGTTGTGTTACTTGCTATCCCTTACTGAAGTTGAATTACATAGGGAAGTGGAGGACAGCCTTTTTTGATAACCTACAGCGAATATTTCTTTGAAAGTTAATAATTGCATTACTTGTGGGAAGCAAATACCTCATAAGGATTTTCATTTGTACTGTATTCCTTGCCTAGGCCCAGATCACAACATACCTTGCTGTCAGTTTTGTGCCAGATTTAACCAACGCACTATTGAGGGTCGGTAGATTTTTGCTTCTAAATATTTTGGTTCAAGATTTTGCTATCCTTAAATGTCATCTGTTAGCAATCCGACCAGTTCTCAAAAAACGCAAAGAAAAAGAGACAGACCGTCGAGGTCCAAAACCGATGACGAAGCTTCTCCTAAGCTAGTCGCCGGTTCGCCGGTACTCAGTGAGGCGCATTCGCAGCCCCTAATACCCGCTACTTTTGAGTCGCAGGCCTCTACTGAGACCCATTTGGAGTCCGGTCCTATTAAACCCGCGGATGTCTCTCCCTTGGATGGGTCCGGAGCCGCTGAGAAGGCACCGGCTTCTGAGGGTGTTTTCATGCCTCAACATTTTTATATTAAACCGATGCCAGCCTCAAAAACAAGGTCAAAAACATCTTCTATGTCTAAAAAAACGACACATGAGCCACATGCTCAGGCCCCTGTGCCTAAAAAACAGATGATCAAAATAGCTGAGGATTTAATTACCTTGATCAGGGGTTCCCAACCTCCCCCCTGCTAAGAGGCCTAGGCAAGGCACTGATTTATGAATCTTCAGATCAGGTTTCCCTTTCTTCTGATTCCTCTTCAGATCAGGAATTTTCTATTCCACCCCATGAGGATTCTGATGCAGATGAATCCATCCCATCTGTATCTCCTCCTGAGGATTACTCTTTTTGAGAGACTTGCATACTTTAAGGGAACATTTTCGCTGGGAGAGTCAGGACTTCTATGAATCAAAAAAGAGGCTTGGGGGATTTCCTCCTTCTTCCTCAGCATAGACCTTTGGCAATACCTCCTGTATTAGACATTGTTGATGTGTTTTTGGAATCAAGCATGGCTCCTGATTCCCTGCCTCCAGCTCCTAGTAAGCCAGACCGATATTACAGGGTTCCTGACTCCCACAAATTTCTATTCAAAAATCCTACTGCTGATCCTGAGACTATTTCTCAGGGTCCCAAAGGTGTAAAGGAATCTACAGACAAAAATCCTACCCCCTCTTACAGAGATTCCAGGGCGCTGGATAGATGGGGAAAGAAGGTTTTATACATCTGCAACCTTGGCAATCAGGGCCTTAAACTGCCAGTTTCATATGCTTAAATATCAACAGCATGTTATGGGATTACTGAAACGGAAAATTATGTTGATTTCTGATTGTGTGGAAAATAGAGTTACAGGAATTATTGCATTCAGCAGAACAGGTTGGAAAGCATACTTTGCAATGTGGTTTTGATTCCTTGGAGTCCTCTTGTAGGGCCGCCGTTACTGGATCTGTGATTAGAAGGCATTCCTGGCTCAAGGAGCAAAATCTGCCTGGTCATGTTAAAGCTAAATTGTTGGATGCCCCTTTGCAGCATGATACTCTGTTTGGTAATAAGGCAGAAGAGGTTTTAAAGAAAATGGAAGACAAAGCTAAATCTATGCAAACTGTAAAAGATTTCTTGCAAGTGCAGCCACCCAGGTTCAGTAGACACTGGCCTACTAAAAATTGTTCCTTTCCTGTGTCAAGCAGAGCCACTCAAGGCAAATCCAGGCTCTCAAAAGGCTCCAGATACCAATCACAGGGTTCTTACAGGTCAAAGCAATGGGGTGCCTCCACCTCCAAAACTGGAGGAAACGAAGCACAACCCTACAGTAAGCAGTCTCAATGACTTTCCTCTACCATCGCCAAACACTTACCTTTTGGCAGCCCCCTTGGGGGGAAAACTAGCACTTCATGCTCAAAATTGGCAGTTAATTACCCAGGACAAGTGGGTATTAAACATAGTACCCCGTGGTACAGATTTCATTTCCATACTTTGCCAATTCCAAACGTATGGCCTGATCTACCCCAAAACCAGTGGGCAGAGGCCCAGAAACAAGTCATGTCCCTCCTGGATATGGGGGCTATTCAACCGGTACCAGAAAAGGAAAAAGGACAAGGTTTTTATTAAAGACTTTTTTTTTCCTGGTACCCAGTAAAGACAATTTGTGGCGTCCAATACTGAACTTATCGATTTTGAACACATTCCTGGACATTCCAAAATTCAAAATGCTGACTTTCCAACAGCTACTGCCTATGCTAGGCAGGAATGCTTGGTTAGTAACTCTAGACTTAAGAGGCATACCTGCATATCCCAATAAGGGAATCGGGCAGAAGATACCTCCGCTTCAAAGCAGGTTTTTTGCATTACCAATTCTCTGCACTGCCCTTTGGCTTATCTACTGCGCCCAGGGTCTTTACAAAGTGCCTGGCACCAGTAATTGCATTCTGGAGACAAAGAAGCATTCAAATTTATCCTTATCTGGACGACTGGCTCATTCAAGCAGAGGACAAAGACACTCTTCTTCAACATCTGGCATTTGTGAAAAGGCTTCTAGCATGCCTAGGGTACACCATAAACAAAAAGAAATCACAACTGGTGCCCTCTCAAATAATTATATTCCTGGGTGCAAGCTTGAATACAACTGCCCAGATGGCTTACCTTACGCCAGACAAATGGCAACTGACAACATACTTCAAACAAATGACAACAAAAACCCAGTTATCTGCAAGACAAATTCTGCAGGCTTTGGGGTTCATGGCATCCTGCATTCTACTAATTCCATATGCGAGACTGCATATGAGGAAACTTCAGTTGTATCTAAAAAGTTTATGGAGTCAGCATTGTCACAGTCTGGAAACAATGATTCCTCTCATTCCCTGCCTACAACAGGAGTTTCTTTGGTGGGCAGAGACATGTCACGAAAACAAGGGACTGTCATTCACTCTACCCCCCACCACCCAAACCCTAACTACAGACGCATCAGTCTATGCTTGGGGGGTCCACCTGGTGGGGAGATGCATTCAGGGAAAATGGAGCCCAAACCAAATGCATCTGCATATCAACCAGAAAGAGATGCTAGCTGTTCAGAATGTTCTGACAGCCTTCATGGACTTACTTCTTCCAGGACAACTACTGATAAAGATGGACAACACCGCAGTTATGTGGTACATAAACAAGCGGGGGGGGGGTACACACTCCTGCCCCCTTTGCAGACTAGCCATGGCTGTGTGGAACACAGCCTTGACTTACCAAATGCATATTCAAGCTCAATTCCTGCCAGGAAAACAAAATACTCTGGCAGCTGACCTAAGCAGAAATCTTATGGACCCGCACAAATGGAAACTGGATCCACAAATCGTCAGCATGTTAACACAGAAATGGGGGAGCCCAGATATAGATCTATTTCCTTCTCCCCAAAATTATCAGTTGGACAAATTCTGCACAAGAACTCATCACAAAAAAACATGGAAAGTGGATGCCCTATCCTTCAGCTGGAAAAACCTATCAGTCTATGCCTTTCCCCCTCTGCCTCTACTCTCCAAGGTCTTACTAAAGGTCAGACAGGAAAAACCAAAAATGATTCTAGTTGCTCCAGACTGGCCTCGCCAGCACTGGTACCCACTTCTAAGGAATATGTCTCAACGTCCTCCATGGTACTTGCCTCAAATACCTCATCTACTGTCTCAGCAGAACAATCAAATTCTGCGCACTCAGCCCCAAACCCTGAATCTTGCAGCATGGCTGATCAGTTAATTATTCAAACAACACCTCTCAGTAAATCTGTGATGGATGTCATTTTTTTAGAAGCCAGAAGGCCTAGTACTAGAAAATCTTATGCTGATAAATGGAAGAGATTCTGTGCTGATAAATGGAAGAGATTCTGTGCTTGGAACCAAGCACAAGGAACAGACACATCAAAGCCCAATATTCCTCATATTACAATATTTGACTGAGATGCTTGACAAGGGCCTGTCTTTTTCTTCAATAAAAATCCATGCCTCTGCCATCTCGGCTCATTACAACACAGAGCCTCCCCTCTTTTCTCATCCTCTGCTTAAACAGTATCTTAGAGGGGCCAAAAATGTAAGGCCTCCCAGAAGATCACCAACTCCTGCATGGGACCTCAATTTTATGCTAAAAAAACTCACCCTGCCTCCTTTTGAACCAGCAGCTATTGCGGATATAAACTTTCTATCTTGGATAACCGCCTTTCCCTTGGCAGTCACTTCAGCAAGAAGGGTTTCAGGATCTCATGGCATTGGAGCCTTTTATTATATTTTGCCCGGACAGGGTGTCCCTCAGGACTAATCCTCCTTTTATGCCTAAGGTGGTATCCAGTGTGGCTTTTTACCAGACCATTCACTTGCCAACATTTTACCCAAATCCGCAGAACAAGGGGGAGCAGATTCTGCATTCGTTGGACGTACACAGACAACTAAGATTCTACTTAACCAGGACCAAATCTCTAAGAAAGTCTGAGCAACTACTGGTAGCATTTGCTGCAGGGTCAGAGGGGAAGGCTGTATCAAATCAGACTATTTCTAAGTGGATAAGCCACTGCATTTGTTTCTGCTACTTGCACCATTGTAAACCTGTGCCCAAGGGGATCAGATCACATTCCACCAGGGCTGCCTCTACTTCAGCAGCTTTTCTCAGAGCGGTTCCAACCAAAGACATTCTAGAAGCTGCTACTTGGAGCTCTGTTCATACCTTCACAAAGCATTATCATTTGCCTCTCTTCTCCAAATCCAGGGCAGGCTTTGCCACTGCAGTTCTGCAGGGCTTTATAGCCGCTGCTAATGCTGTTTAGTTCCATCCTCCAATCCATAGCTTTGGGATTCTACCCAAATGTAATGACTGCAACAGTGAAACACAAAGAACATAGTGCAGTTGTGTACACTTACCATAAATGTAGATGTCCAAGTGTATTCACTGTTGCAGTCCGGGCTACCCACCCACCATCCCCCTTTTCTATACCTTTTCTTTCCTTCACTATACACTAAAGCCTTTGTGGTGTGTTTGCTTTTAGATGAAGGTAAAGTTTGTTGCTAAAAGTGCATTTTTATATATTTCTGTTTATTTATTTATATATATATATATATATATATATATATATATATATATATATATATATATATATATATACACACATATACATTTGCTCCTCATTTTGGGGGGCACCTGACATTTGAGGGAAGAAAAAATGAATAAAATGGTGTCTGCTGCATGTTTTATACCCTTGACGACCTGACGTCATGGAAGAGGAGACAGCAACCAACGCAGGACCCAAGACGTTGTTATTCAGGCCGACTGAGGGCAACCTGCCAGCAGATTTACCCAAATGTAATGACTGCAATAGTGAATACACTCTAACATCTACATTTATGGTAAGTGTACACAACTGTATTTTTTGTTCTTGTCATACAGCTGGCCAGGGGAAATTACCAAAAACTTTCACACAGAGTGGACTTGCAGTGGATCTCTGTGTCATTCCGTTATTTAAAATACAAAGCTAACTGTGTGGATGATAAATTCTTGATCCCTTTTAGGTACCTTTTTTGAGGATGTGCAACAGGTATTGAAGGAGTCAAGAAAAGCTACGACTAGGAAATCCAAATGGGAAGAGATTTGTCTTTTTTTTTAGCACAAAAACAGAGGACAAGATCCATATCAAGCAAGAAACACCCCTGGTTCTCCAATACCTGTTTGACCGGCTTAATTTTGGCCTAGCAAACACATCTGTAAAGGTACATCTTTTGGCTATTTCATCCTTTCTGCCACCGGATTCACTCTTGTCTCCTTTTTACCAAACTAAGCAATTTTTAAAGTGGGAGGGTTGCATATTAGACCAAGAAAAAGGTGGTTCCTTTGTGGGATAATTTGTTTTAGGAGAACTAACTCGGTCTCCCTGTGAATCTGCAACCTCTTGTATAAAGTTGCTAACCTGAAATACTGTCTAGCTTGTAGCTTTAACTCCTGCTAAGCATGTATTTTAATTACTGGCTGTTATGTCTGTTCAGTCATTTGTTATCTCTCATAAGGGCAGGACGAGTCTGAGAAGCAATGCTTCCTTTATGCATAAGGTCGTATCTGAATTTACTCCATATTTCTTCCAGCTTCCCATTTTCTATTTTGATCCACAAAACAAGGGATTTGACTGTTCTTTGCCTGGATGTACACACGCATTTGAGATTCTGTGTAGAAGTTTATCAATCTTGTATTCTGTGATGGTAAGGAAAAAGGAACAGTTAGCTTCTAAACAAGCTATCTGTATAACTTTCCATTTCCATTCAGTTCTAGTCTTCTAGCCATGTCATGGTTTAATCTACTAGAGCAGTTGCCACATCTAGGGCTTTATGGAAGGGTGTAAACTGGATGTCCTATATCACTGTTGCAGTATTCCTTACAGTAGGGATCCTTTGCGTAGGGCAGCCTGATGTCTGGCCAGTATACTAAAGCTTTAGGTTGTAATAGGGGCATTGTACATCACATGTATTCTCCCCATGCACAGTGTAGGGCATAAAGGTGATGTACAGCTGCACCATCCTTAGAACTTCTTTGCTGCAAATCCAAACAACCTCTCCGATTGTCAGGCTGAATGCTTTTTCGTCTGCTGGTCGCCAAGCATTTTTTCTTATTTTATTTTTTGGTAATTGTTGGTTTACATGTTATCCAGAAAGGGGAAATGCTAGTGTGGGAGGCGGGTTCCCTATAAGGGTTGCCACAAGCAGTGTTTGTTTTGCTTGGATGCTTGTCACCACCATAGTCTTGTTCTGTTTGTAAGGCATTTGTCCCAAAAACTGTGCATAGTTGACTCTCCTCTTTGGCTGTTTACTTAGCGAACTGTCTTAAATTGTTTCAGATGAACTCCTCTGCCGTGACCGCTTAGGACACCAGTAAGGACCCATCTTCTCGCTTGTACTAGGAGGCTCCACATACATCTGTTTCAGATGTTCAGGGGAGCTGCAGCTGATTGTAGCCAAAGGGCCTAGGGGTATTCTGCAAATCCTTGTTAGGGAGGAGATTTCCACTTTGCTTATTGAGTGTAGGCAGGGGTCTGAGCTGCCTAAAATATTTAGGTCTGATGTCAGTTTAAAAAAGAAGCAAACACTAGGCATATTTCTCCTGCTTCTAAGGATCTTCTGTGAATTGTAGGATTTTGCACAGGGTCTGTTCAATGCCGTTATGGCTTTGAATCCTTCTCATGGGGTCTCTGTTCCTGCTACCCCCTGGTATTTTACTACTTTTAAGAAGCCTAGGGAGCAGGTTTCATCTGATGAGGATGCTGATTCCGATGGAGTCTTTGGCCTACTGTTCCCAGATTCCCTCTCCCATGGATTATGGTTCAGAGAAAGAAGATTCTATTAGCCCTGATTCTCCTTTTGAGGAGATTTCCTTTGGGGATACGGTTTCCCACATGATGGACTTTTAAGTGGTACTGTGCCCAGGTTTCTGATGCTCAAAGGAGGTATTATGAGCTCCTTCAAATAGAGTCTCCCAAGACCTCTGCTCTTCCTCCTATTCTTGCTGCCTTGTTGGATACTTTTTCTGCAGCTTCCCATGCTTCTAAAAAACTGATAGGTTTTATAAAGTGCCTGATTGCAAATTTCCTTACAAATGTCCATGAGCTGGCCCTTCTGTTGTTTTTATCTCTTCTGATAAACCCTCTAAACTTTTGCCTTCACTGAGCTGCTTCCCTCCAACAAGGAAAGAAGAACTATTTAAAGGTTGGGTGTATACTGCTACTGTTAATTGACAGCCCTGAAGGCCAGAGTATCAGACCCATATATCCAGGTGTATTTTAGCTCTTCTCTCTTGGGCTGTTCAGGTTATTTCAGATCTTTCTGATTCTGAGGGAAAGGCTTTGTCCCTCTCTCTCCTCTTTTCAAGTGGCTCGTCATTCCATTAAATATAGTTATGATGCAGCCAATGCCTCATCTGGAGCTTCTGCCTTTGACTGTGCGCTGAGGAGGTACTCCTGGCTTCACCTTCAACCTCTGCCTGATGATAGGCCAAGCTGATGGATGCTCCTCTTCACATGATCTTTGGTTTTGCAACTGCTGATCTTTTTAAATCTCCTCAGGAAAAGAGTAAGGTTGTACAGGAATTGAAATGTGCTTTTTCTGCTGCTCCCAGATTTCAGAGAAATTACCCTACCAAATCTGCCTTTGTTCATAGACAATCTCACCTGCTCCCAAGAGTAAAAAGAGTGCTACACAGCCTCCTCCTGCTAAGTCTACTCAGGCTTTTACAGCTCATGAGCCTGTTTCTAGATAACCAGGTTCTGTCTGCCTATCATCTTTCCTCCCTCTTCAGCAGAGTTTCTCTATATCGTTGTCTTTCACCTGTCTCTTCCAAATGGGATGCAAATCACTCAGGACTCTTAGGTTCTTTCCATAATTTATCAGGGATATTAATGGTTTAGAAATCCCACCCCCTTTTTTTGGGCATTCCTCAACCTCCTTGGGAATAGCTGCTCTTTTTTCCAGATGTTCTTCAGTGTCTTGTCTCAAGGTACCATCCAGGGAGTTTCGACTTCTCAAAAGGGATAGGGGTTTTACTCCAAAATCTTTTTGGTTCCCAGGAAAGAAGGCACCTGGAGATCCATTCTGTATTTGTTCCAGCTCAATACCTTTCTCAATGTTCCTTCCTTTTGAATGCTATCCCTTCAGACCTTGTTTCCTCCTGTTCTCTTCTAATATTTCTGGATCTCAAGGATGCCAGACTCTATATTGCTATTAATCCCCTATTCAAGAAATATTTGCGCTTCTCTGTTGCTTCCTTCCATTTTGAGATGTTCTTTGTGTTTCACTGTTGCAGTCATCACACTTGGGTTATCTGCCTGCAGGTAGCCCTCAGTCGGCCTGAATACCAGAGTCTTAGTATTTCTGCGTCGGATGCTGTCGCTTCTTTCATGACATCAGGTTGTCGGGTATAAAATAGGCAGCCGATGCCATTACATCATTCTTTCTTGCCAAGGAGGAGCCCGAACCAGAAACGGTTCGCAAGTGCCGGTCAGCCACTACCTGAAAATTTCGTTTGAGTTTGTAATCCTGAAGTCTTCTAAAGCCAGGTTACCCCTTTGGGGATCCTTTTTTCTTGCTTTAACCGATGTCAGAAAAGTCTTGCCTGTGGAAAGCAAATACCTCACAGAGATTTTCATTCTTACTGCGTCACCTGTTTAGGCCCAGACCACGACGTCCCTTGCTGTCTGTTTTGTGGCTTGTTTAACGTCCAAACCATTCGTCATCTGGTTATCTTTGTTGCTAAATTCTTTCGCTGTCATTCTCCATATTTTGAAATGGCTTCGATAAGCTGTCCGACTACCGATCTTCCAAAAAAACGTAAAGATAAAGACAGAGACAGACCGCATAGGTCCAAAACTGCCAATTAATGCTTCCGTTAAGCTAGTCACCAGTCTACCGCTACTCAGTGAGGTGCCTTTGCAGCCCCTGATGCCTGCTTCTGTGGAGTCACAAGCCTTTGCTGAGTCCAGTATGCCGTGAGATGCTTCTTCGACTATGAAATCTGCGGATGTCTCTACCTTAGATGGCTCTGGAGCTGCTGTGCAGGCACCGGCTTCTGAGGGTGTATTCCGTTCTACCGATGTTCGAATCAAACAGACTACTTTGTTTTTAGCCAAAATGACTACTTCGTTTTTAGCCAAAACGACCGAGTTTCTTAGGCCCAGAGTACGCACCTATGCCTAGAAAACTGATGAGCAAACCGCCTGCTCAAGTTCCCATGCCACAAAAACAAATGCTTAGAATGGCTGAAGACCTTATTACCCTAATTAGGTGAAGCCAGCTTTCCCCTGCTAAGAGACAAAGAATTGAGTTTCCTTCTTATTCTGTAGACCAGGAATCTGATGAGACTGACCCTTCTGATTATCAGAACATGCCCTTATCAGCCTATGAGGATTCAGATGCAGAGGAATCCATTCCCTCTGCCTCCCCTCCAGAGGATTTTTCTTTTGGTGAAACCTTGCATACTTCGAGAGCATTTCCACTGGAAATGCCAAGACTACCGTCAGTCGAAAAAAAGAGACTCAGAATTTTTAGAGTTGCTTCAGCACAGGCCTCTAGCTATACCTCCTGTCCTGGATGTTGTAGATGATGATTTTGTGGAATCCAGTCTTACTCCAGATGCATTACCCCCGGCCCCTAGGAAACCTGACAGGTACTACAGAGTACCTGATTCTCTCAAATTTCTCTTTAAGAATCCTACTGCCGATCCAGAGACCATTTCCCAGGGACCTAAAGATATTAAAGCTACTACAGCCAAAAATCCTACCCCTTCGGACAGGGATTCCAGAGCTTTAGACAGATGGGGTAAGAAGGTATATACCTCTGCAACTCTCACCATCAGGGCATTGAATTGCCAGTTTCACGTGTTGAAGTACCAGCAACATATTATGGAACTAATTAAACATAAAATGGTATTTCCAGATTGTGCAGAAAATAAAGATTTACAAGAGCTAATGCATTCTGCAAACCAAGTTAGTACGCATACTTTGCAGTGTGGTTTTGATGCCCTAGAACAATCTTGCAGGGCTGCAGTCACTGGGTCTGTACTGAGAAGGCATGCTTGGCTGAAGGAACAAACCTTGCCAGATCATGTCAAATCCAAATTACTAGACGCTCCTTTAAATAAGGACTGTTTGTTTGGCACCAAAGCAGAAGTTCTTAAAAAGTTGGAAGAAAAATCTAAATCTATGCAAACTGTCAATTCTTACAAGTGCAACCACCTAGATTCAGTAGGCATTTGCTTTCTAAAAACTGGTCTTTTCCAGCCCCTTCCATGCCTTCCCAGACCAGACCCAGGGGAAACAGGCCACCCAGACTACAGTTTCAGGGTATGCAGAGATCTAAACAATGAAGTGCCCCCACCCTAACTGGTAAGCCGCCCGCTTATGGAAAAAGTTCACAATAACTTTTCAATTATCCTTCCCAGCCCTGCCCAGTTACTTGTGCCCCTAGGAGGAAAACTTGCCCTTCATGTAAAAAGCTGGATGTCCATTACTCAGGACTGATGGGTCCTAAACATTATATCCCAGGGGTACAGATTCTACTTCCATTCACTGCCAACCTCAAGAGGGTTTCCAGACCTTCCTCCAAGCCACTGGGCAGAGGCTCAAAAGCAAGTACTTTCCCTGCTCAATATCAGAGCTATTCAACCTGTTCCAGTAGAACAAAGGGGTCAGGGTTTCTACTCCAGACTTTTCCTGGTGCCCAGAAAAGAGAGCTGTTGGTGCCCAATCCTGTATCTTTCAATTCTCAACACCTTCCTGGTGATCACTTACCCTGCAACAGCTTCTTCCCATGCTAGCCAAGGATACCTGGTTAGTCATTCTAGACTTAAAAGAAGCTTATCTGCACATCCCCATAAGGGAGTCCTGCAGGAAATATCTGCGTTCAGGGCAAGCTCTATGCACTATCAGTTCTCTGCACTTCCCTTTGGCTTATCTACTGTGCCCAGAGTATTCACAGAGTACCTGGCTCCAGCCATTGCATACTGCAGACTGAGAAATATCCAAATTTTCCCATACTTGGATGACTGCCTGATTCAGGCAGACAGTCGGGAATTGCTGCTTCAGCACCTGGCATTTGTAAAAAGCCTTCTCGCTTCATTGGGGTACACCATCAATGAAAAGAAATCGCAAATGGTATCCAGTCAAAAGATTGCATTCCTGGGAGCAAGCTTGGACACAACTTCCAGATGGCATTTCTCACTTCAGAAAAACAGGTCTATCTAACCAACTATTTCAAATGGCCACCAGAACCCAGCTTTCTGCACGAAAAATACTGCAAGCCCTAGGGTTCATGGCCTCATGTATTCTACTAATTCCATATGCAAGACTGTATATGAGGAGACTTCAGTGGTACTGAAGTCTTTGGTGCCAACATTCTCAGGACCTGAAAACAGTCACTCCTGTCATACCTTGTCTAAGGGCAGAATTCCTTTGGTGGGCAGAAGCATGCAACCACAACAAGGGACTGCTTTTCCTCTTAACCCCCTGCCACCCAAATCCTGACAACAGACCCATCAGACTATGCATGGGGGGCTCACATGGCAGGCAAATGCATTCAGGGCCACTGGAGCCCAGGCCAGATTCTCCTGCATATCAATCAAAAAGAGATGCTAGCTTTACAGAATGCTCAGACAGCCTTCAAATACCTAACCCTTCCAGGACAACTGCTTATAAAAACAGACAACACCACGGTTGTGTGGTACATAAACAACCAGGGGGAACCCATTCTTACCCACTCTACAGGTTAGCCATGGCCCTGTGGAACACAGCCTTGAGCAACAAAGTGCATCTATAAGCTAATTCCAGCCAGGCAAACAAAATTCACTGGCAGACGACTTAAGCAGAAATCTCCTAGACCCACACGAGTTGAAATTGGAGCCCAACACCTTCAACCTTCTGATCCAGAGGTGGAGGACACCAGAGGTGGACCTCTTTGCCTCCCCCGAGAACCACTATTTGACAAATACTGCACCAGGAACCTTCACAGCAAGGCCTGGAAGGTGGATGCCCTATCCTTTCAATGGGAAAAAATTTCAATTTATGCTCCCCCTCCCCTCGCCCCTTCTCTCCAGAGTACAACTCAAGATAAAACAGGACAGGCCAAGGGCACCTTCACCAGACTCCTACCATGCTGTCTCAGCAGGAGGGACAAATTTTGCATCCACAATTGCAAACCCTAAACCTTGCAGCCTGGCTTATCCCTTGAATAACCCACCAGCAACCCTCCGCAAACAGGTGCTGGACATCATTCTTGAAGACAGAAGGGCTAGTACTAGGAAATCCTATGCTGAAAAGTGGAAAAGATATTGTTCTTGGAATTGGTTTCAAGGGAAGGACACAGCAGTGCCCTCCTTACCTCTAATCATGGATTACCTAGCAGGGCTACTCCACAGAGGCCTATCCTTCTCCTCCATTAAGATTAATGCCTCTGCCATCTCGGCTCATTATAATACTGAGCCACCTTTTTTTTTTTTTTTTTTTCTCACCCTCTCATCAAACAGTTCCTGAGAGGGGCTAACAGCTTAAGGCCCCCTAGGAGAGCACCCACCCCTGCCTAGGACCTTAACTTTGTACTGGAAAAGCTCATGCTTCCCTCTTTTGAACCTGCTGCCTCAGCAGAGTTAAAATTCCTCTCTTGGACAACAGCCTTGCTTTTAGCCATAACTTCAGCAAGAAGAGTGTCTGAGTTACAGGCTCTAATGGCTATGGAGCCCTTCATTATTTTCCATGCTGACAGGGTTTCCCTCAGGACTAACCCGTCCTTTATGCCTAAGGTGGTGTCCAGTGTGGCACTAAACCAATCCATCCATTTGCCAACCTTCTTCCCTAATCCTCAGAATAAAGGGGAAAGGATCCTGCACTCCCTGGACGTGCACAGACAGCTCAGGTTCTACATTGACAGGACTAAGCCTTTCAGAAAATCTGACCAGCTGCTAATCAGCTTTGCTACAGGCACAGAGGGTAAGGCCATTTCAAAACCATTTCCAAATGGATAGCACACTGCATCCATTTCTGCTACAACCACCATGGAAAACCTACCCCACAGGGGATCAGGCCACATTCCACTAGGGCTGCTTCCACCTTTACAGCATTTCTCGGGGGAGTCCCTACCAGGGACATTCTGGAAGCTGCAACCTGGAGTTCTGTACACACCTTCATCAAGCATTACCACTTTACCTGTCTTTTCTAAATCCAGGGCTGGATTTGCTACAGCAGTCTTGCAAGGCCTACCAGCCAGCCATAACATTTCTTGACTGCCTCCACCCTTCCTTAGCTTTGGGAATCAACCCAAGTGTGATGACTGCAATAGTAAACACAAAGAACATAGTACAGTTGTGTAGACTTTCCATAAATGTAGATGTCAGAGTGTATTCACTGTTGCAGTCCTGGTTTCCCTCCCTCCAGCCCCCTGGCTCTCTCTATCTTTCCTCTCTACGGCCATTCCTAATGACATTGATATTTAATTTTTACTGGTGGTGTTCCCCACCATATACCAGCTCCCTATTTGGGGGCTCCTGATATTTGGGGCAAGAAAAGCTGATGTAATGATGTTGGCTGCCTGTTTTATACCCCTGACGACCTGACGTCATGGAAGAAGCGACATCGTCCGACGCAGAAATACTAAGACTCTGGTATTCAGGCCAACTGAGGGCTACCTGCAGGCAGATAACCCAAGTGTGATGACTGTAATGGTGAATACACTCGAACATTTATGGTAAGTGTACACAACTGTACTTTCTCTGCTTTGCTTTGTCTTTTGGCCTCTCTGCTACCCAAGGGTCTTCACCAAATCCCTCATTCCTGTGATTGCTCACTGCAGGATGTGGGGAATTCATATCTTTCCTTATCTAGATGACCTGCTCATTCAGTCTTCTCCAGAGATTTTTGCTTCATCTTCACTATACTGTTAGTCTTCAAAGCTTATGAAAAATCTTTGGAAGTTCACTGTAAACCCTGATTCCTCCTCAGAATCCTGTTGTTCTTGGGTGCAGCTTCCAGACCATTCCAATGCTGGCATACCTACCTCCTGCCAAGGCTTTGATTCTGATTGCATTATTTCAATCCCTTCTTCCTCTAGCCTCCCATTACAGCCAGAGAGCTTCTAAGGGCTCTGGGATTCATGGCTTCTACCATTCCTATGCTTCCTCTGGCCAGACTTACATCTGTGAAAACTTCAGTAAAGTCAGTATGTCTTCAATATTGTCATTGTTTATACTTTCCAATTCTATTCACTCTTGTCTCAAGTTAGAGCTCCACTGGTGGATTCATCAACTGCCCCTCAACCCAGGGATGTCCTTCAAGAATGCAACTGCAGTCATAACATGTGGGTTGTCCTGCCTCAGGCAGCCCTCGGTCGGCCGGATTCCAAAGTCTGGGTCTGACGTCGGCTGATGTCGCATTTCTCTCCGACGTCAGAGCGGCTGGAGTACATAAGCATCAGCCGACGCCATTTTCTTCAGTCTTTCTTGCCGCTCGGTGCCCGAAGCAGAAGCAGTTCGCAAGTGCCGGTCGGTCAGCTCCTGTATTCTACGATACCGAAGTCATCAAAAAAGCTAAGTACCCCGTTGGGGACCTTTTCTTGCCTCAGCCGATGTCAGAAATTACTGAAAAAGTTAACAATTGTCTTTTTTGTGGTAAACCAATACCTCATAAGGATTTCCACTCGTACTGCCTCCCTTGCCTGGGCTCAGACCACGATGTCTCAGCCTGTGTAGCCTGTGCTCGCTTCAACAAGCGCACTCTCAGGCGCCGGGCGGAGTTCGCTGAAGATTTTTTCTGCGATAAATTTGCTTACACCATGCCGTCGGATCTTCCGACATCGCAAACTCCCAAAAAACGAAAAGACCGGGACCGACATCCTCGGCCCGCGTCTACCACCGACTCCACGCCAAAACCTAGCGCGAGTGCTCCGGTTCCCTCTGAGACTGTCTCTCCACCGCTCCGAACCGAAGACACCGCATTACCGACTACTCCGATTCCAGACATTACTCCGACGCCAGTTATTGACTTTCCTCCGGATACCGAAACCGAGGAAATACCCGAGACCATTGCTGTAGACAAGGTCACTCCTGCACGTGGAGCTGCCAGGCCTCCTATGGCCATGTCTATTAAGGCCTACACTAGGGCTAAGGCAGCCAGCAAAACAAAGCATATTGCTTCCAAATCCTTACCTCAGCCGACTCCGGAGACACAAATTATGTCCATGGCTGCTGATTTAATTTCCATGATCAGAGGTTCACAGGCCCATCCTGAGAGAGCATCCCAGCCTCCTCCTGATAAAAGGCCCCGGGTTGAACCCTCTGACCCTTCTCCTTCTGATGAAGACTCTGAGGGCTCTGTCCACTCTGATAGCCAGGAAGAGCTCTTCCAGACCTATGAGGACTCGGATGCAGAAGATTCCATACCTTCGGCCTCCCCTCCTGAGGATATTTCTTTTGGGGAAGTTCTGCACACCACGAGGGAACATTTAAAGTGGCAGGGTCAGGAATATTCTGATTCTAGGAAACGCCTTAGGACTTTCCTTAAGAAGCCTCAGCACAGGCCCTTAGCTATTCCTCCTGTACTTGATGTTCTGGATGATTTGTATTCTGATTCTAGTGCTACCCCTGATTCTCTTCCTCCTGCTCCAGCCAAGCCAGACAGGTATTACAGGGTCCCAGAAACTCATTCCCATTTATTCAGGGCCCATACTGCTGATTTGGAAACTATTTCACAGGGGCCTAAAGGAGTTTCAGCCTCCACCTCAAAAAATCCTTTGCCCTCCAACAGGGAAGCAAGGTCATTAGAGAGATGGGGTAAAAGGTTTACACATCCACTACCTTATCTATGAGAGCTTTAAATTGCCTTTTCATATGTTCCAATATCAGGATTATCTCTTAGAAGATTTACAAAAACACTAGCTTCTCCTGATCCTTTAGACAGGAAGACTTTGCAGGAAGCTGTACATAACACTCAGCAAGTAAGCAATCACTTCCTGCAGTGTGGATATGATGCACTGGAAGCTTCATGTAGGGCAGCTATGACAGGGGCAGTGATGCGTGGACATGCTTGGTTAAAAGATCAACCTCTACCAGATCATGTAAAAGCAAAACTTCTGGATGCACCTTTGGAAAAGAACAAGCTTTTGGTGCAAATGCTAAGGATGTGTTAAAGACCATCAAGAAAAAGCAAAATCAGTTCAGACTGTGAAAGATTTCCTCCAGGTTCAACCCCCCCAGATTCAGTAGGAATTGGCCTTCAAAAAACTGGTCCTTTCCTAATCCAGAAAAGTTTCAAAGGGGTAAGAACAGACGTGGCCGAGGAAGAGGCCAATACAGAGGCCCTTACAGGGGACGACAATGGCAGCCAGGAAACCAAAGAAGTGACGCAGGGGTTTCACCTGCCCAACAACCACAAACTCAATGACTTTCCTCTACTACCGCCTACCAGGGAACAACTAGAAGCTCCCTTGGGCAGGAAATTATCTGTTTGCAGAAAACTGGCACAGACTGACAAAGGACAAATGGATTTTGGACATTATAGACCGAGGGTACAGGTTTCATTTTCATACCTTACCAAGAAAACAAGGCATGCCAAATCTACCACAACATCAAAGCGCAGAGGCTATCAAGCAAATCACTCTGCTGACTCGAATGAAAGCAATAGAAACAAGAACAAGAACAGGGGTTTTACTCCAGACTGTTCCTTGTTCCAAGAAAAGAATCTCAATGGAGACCAATACTGGACTTGTCCGCATTAAACACCTTTCTCATAGTACCAAAGTTCAAAATGCTGA
The DNA here is from genome assembly GCF_019279795.1 of Protopterus annectens. Lineage (NCBI taxonomy): Eukaryota > Metazoa > Chordata > Ceratodontiformes > Protopteridae > Protopterus > Protopterus annectens. Next base: position 714,331,960 of record NC_056737.1, read on the forward strand.
CTCTACAGCAACTCCTTCCCATGCTGGGCAAGGAGTCGTGGCTGATTACTCTGGACCTCAAGGAGGCATACCTGCATGTCCCTATCAGACACAGCTGCAGAAGATACCTCAGATTTCTTGCAGGGCCAGAGCATTATCAATTCTCAGCATTGCCATTTGGCTTATCTACTGTGCCCAGAGTATTTACAAAATGCCTGGCTTCAGTAATTGCTCATTGCAGGCTCCAGGGTATACAAATTTACCCGTACCTGGACGACTGCCTCATACAAGCGGACGACAAATTGATGCTGACAAAAAACCTGGATTATGTCATACGATTACTTCAAGCTCTGGGATACACAGTCAACTTCCAAAAGTCAAGACTGCAGCCATCCCAGCAAATAATCTTCTTAGGAGCCAAACTAGACACAGCCTCTCAGATGGCTTACCTGACAGAAGACAAGCAAGAGAAGTTAACTCAATACTTCAAAGGTTTATCAAAACTCACCCAGATGGCTGCAAGGAGATTCCTACAGGCCCTGGGTTACATGGCATCCTGCATTCTACTGGTTCCATTAGCAAAACTACACATGAGAAAGCTTCAATGGTACCTAAAAAGCATTTGGTCTCAACACAGCAACAACTTGGAGACAATCATACCACACATTCCATGCCTACAAAAGGAATTCCTATGGTGGGCCTCGGTGAGCCAGGAAAACACAGGTATGTCATTCAAAAAACCACAGATAACACAGACCATGACTACAGACGCCTCAGACCTTGGATGGGGGGGCGCACATGGAAGGCAGGTGTATACAAGGACAATGGTCTCCAAAGGAAACACACCTGCATATAAACCAAAAGGAAATGCTGGCAGTAATGCATGCTATCGAGGCTTTTCAACACCAACTCCAGCAAGGCCATTTAATGATACGGACAGACAACACCACTGTGATGTGGTACATAAACAAGCAGGGGGGCACCCACTCTTACCCCCTTTGCAGACTGACAATGCAGCTTTGGGAGAAATCACTGAGTCTAAACATCCAGTTACAATCCCAGTTTGTTCCAGGAAAAGACAATGTGTTGGCGGACAGCCTAAGCAGGAATTTCACAGATCCACACGAGTGGAGGTTACATCCGAAGGCTTTCAGACAACTCACTTCAACATGGGGCAAGCCAGAAGTGGACCTATTTGCCTCTCGCCTCAATCATCTTCTACCAAAATTTTGCACAAGGACATACCATCCAAAGGCGTGGAAAATAGATGCCCTTTCATTCAACTGGAACTCTCTAGCAATCTATGCATTCCCACCTCTGCCACTGATGACCTCAGTATTATTAAAGATCAAAGCAGAGAAGCCCAAGGGAATCATAATAGCTCTGGATTGGCCAAGACAACACTGGTACCCACTACTACGGAGCATATGTCACACCAGGAGGTGGGCCCTCCCTCAGTGGCCTCTACTTTTGACTCAACACAATTTCGAAACACTGCATCCAAACCTTCAGACACTGCAGCTAACAGCCTGGGAGATCCCATAAATAACTTCAGCTTATCTCTCTCCAAGGAAGTTCAGCGGATACTAACAGAGGCTCGAAGACCATCCACCAGAAAGGTTTACTTAGCAAAGTGGAAAAGATTCAGCAATTGGAATACCAGCAAGGGACATGATGCATCATTACTGAACATCCCACTCATCTTGGAATACTTGGCAGATATGTTACAGAGCGGCCTCTCATATTCTTCAATAAAGATACATGCATCTGCTATTTCAGCTAGATACAACACTGATCCTCCTGTTTTCTCTCACCCCTTACTAAGACAATTCCTCCGGGGAATCAAGAACATTAAGCCACCAAGAAAGGCCCCAGTGCCAGCCTGGGACCTCAATTTTGTCTTAGAAAAACTGACTCTACCTCCTTTTGAGCCAGCAGCTTCAGTTGACTTGCAATTTCTCTCATGGAAAACAGCTTTCCTGTTGGCAATTACCTCAGCAAGAAGGGTTTCGAGCTACAGGCCCTAATGGCAATACCACCCTTTATTATTTTCCACAGAGACAGGGTTTCATTAAGGACCAACCCTACTTTTATGCCAAAGGTGGTATCTAGGGTTTCTCTAAATCAAGCCATTCATCTGCCTTCTTTTTTCCCCAATCCTGAGAATAAGGGGGAAAGACTTTTGCATACCTTGGACATTCATAGACAACTTCGATACTACCTGGACAGAACCAAGGCCAGTAGGAAGTCTGAACAGCTTTTTGTAGCTTACGCCCCTGCAGTCCAAGGAAAAGCAATTTCAAAACAGACTATTTCTAAATGGATTGGACATTGCATCAGATTCTGTTACTCCTTTCATGGGAAGACTGTTCCAGCCTATGTCAGACCACATTCTACCAGAGCTACAGCCACCTCCACAGCATTTTTAAGAGGGGTGCCTACAAAGGACATTCTAGAAGCTGCTACATGGAGCTCCGTGCATACATTCTCCAAACACTACAATCTCCCTCTATATTCCAGATCCAGAGCAGGCTTTGCTTCGGCAGTCCTGCAGGGTTTGATTGCCACACCATCTCTTTCCTAGAGCATACCTCCTCCCCCAGCTAAGCTATGGTATTCTACCCACATGTTATGACTGCAGTTGCATTCTTGAAGGACATAGTACAGTTTTGTACCTACCATAAATGTAGATGTCCGATAGACATGCAACTGCAGTCGGTTTTCCTCCCTCCATACCCCTCTATGCCTAGGGTCCACTCCTATCCCCCTTACTCTTAGCTGGGGATATCTGTTATGGTGTATTTGTTTTATTGCTCATATATTTGTTTGGAATCCTGTTTTTGTCTTCCAATTTGATTACAGCCTTCCTTGGAGGGCACCTGGCATCTGGGGCAAGAAACACTGAAGAAAATGGCGTCGGCTGATGCTTATGTACTCCAGCCGCTCTGACGTCGGAGAGAAATGCGACATCAGCCGACGTCGGACCCAGACTTTGGAATCCGGCCGACCGAGGGCTGCCTGAGGCAGGACAACCCACATGTTATGACTGCAGTTGCATGTCTATCGGACATCTACATTTATGGTAGGTACAAAACTATACTTTTCCTTTTCAGCCTCCAGTCCCCGTTCAGGAACTCACTTCGGGTACCTCAGACACTGGGTGGGGAGCTTTCTTCAGCCCTCTGACGGTTCAAACCATTGGTCTCTTCATCAAAGGAAGGACCATATGACTGTCAGAGATGAGAGCTCTACTCCTGGCTCTTCAGACCTCCCATTTTGTCTTCTTTTCAGGGTCTTCAAAATCTTTATAGACAATACCACAGTGATGTCAACAAGCAAGGGAGAACATGGTTTGGAACAAGGTTTTACCTCTTGTGCAGACTATCTCTTCAAGTTTGGGCTCTAGCTGTCCAGTGTCAGGTGACTAATTCAGGCTGTTTATATTCCTTCTGAACAAAACATTGTGTCAGACTCTGAGCAGGTCCATAACATGGACTCACGAATGGATGTTTCACAGAGATGTTTCTGGACGTTGTCCACCAGTGGGGAACTCCTCAAGTAGATCCTTTTGCCTCCCCACTAAACAGACAACTTCCTATTTTTTCCATCCGAGTCCCATGTCCTCTGGCTTGCAAGGTGGATACCCTATCATCTTCTTGGAAGGAGATGTTTCTTTATGCCTTCCGTCCCTTTCCTGTCATACCGAGAGTCTTGTTCAAGACGGAACAAGGCTCGCCCAAAATCTTTTTGGTGACTCCCTTTTGGCCCAGACAGCATTGGATGTTCTTCATGTTTCACTGTTGCAGTCATTACATTTGGGTAATCTGCTGGCAGGTTGCCCTCAGTTGGCCTGAATAACAAAGTCTTGGGTCCTGTGTCGGTTGCTGTCTCTTTTTCCATGACATCAGGTCGTCAGGGGTATAAAACATGCAGCCAATGCCATTTTATCCAGTCTTTCTTGCTGCGCGGTGCCCGAAGCAGAAGCATTTCACAAGTGCCGGTCGGCCGACTCCTGAAATTTTCGTATTCAGGTTTCAGAGCCGAAGTCTTCAAACTAAAGCTAAGTACCCCGTTGGGGAAACTTTTTCTTGCTCCTTACCGATGTCAGTAAAAGTTAATAATTGCATTACTTGTGGGAAGCAAATACCTCAAAAGGATTTTCATTTGTACTGTATTCCTTGCCTAGACCCAGATCACAACGTGCCTTGCGGTCGGTTTTGTGCTAGATTTAACCAACGCACTATTAAGCATCGGTATATTTTTGCTTCTAAATATTTAAGTACAAGATTTAATTATCCTGAAATGTCGTCTGTTAGCAATCCCGACTACAGGAGTTCACAAAAAACGCAAAGGAAAAGACAGACAGACCGTCGAGGTCCAAAACTGATGACGAAGCTTCTCCTAAGCTAGTTGCCGGATCGCCGGTACTCAGTGAGGTGCTTTCGCAGCCCCTGATACCCACTACCTTTGAGTCGCAGGCCTCTACCGAGACCTATTCGGAGTCCGGTATGCCGCGAGATTTTCAGAGTATTGAACCCGTGGATGTCTCTCCCTTGGATGGGTCGGGAGCTGCTGAGCAGGCACCGGCTTCTGAGGGTGATGTCCTTCAAGGATGCATCTGCAGTCCTTACAAATGGGTTGTCCTGTCGTCAGGCAGCCCTTCGGTCTGCCGGATTCCAAAGTCTGGGTCCGGCTTCGGCTGGTGTCGCACTTCACCCGACGTCATCGCTGCAGTTTTTCGGGTATAAAGGCATCAGCTGACGCCATTTTCCTCAGTCTTTCTTGCCGCGTGGTGCCCGAAGCAGAAGCTGTTCGCAAGTGCCGGTCGGTCAGATCCAGAGATTACTACTACCGAATACTACTTCGAAGACTTCTAAAAAGCTAAGTACCCCGTTGGGGACTCTTTCTTGCCTCAGCCGATGTCAGAGAAAGTGAATAACTGTTTATCTTGTGGGAAACAAATACCTCATAAAGATTTCCACTCCTACTGTATACATTGTTTAGGCCCAGACCACGACGTAGCAGCTTGTCTAGCCTGTGCTTCTTTTAACCAACGGACGCTTAGACGTCGGTCGGAGTTTGCTGAACAGATTTTCGGCTCTGATTTTGCCTATATTATACCGTCGGATCCTCCGACAACGCAAATTTCCAAAAAACAAAAAGAAAAGGACCGACACTCGCGGTCCGCGGTTTCGTCCGAAACCGCGATTAAGCAAACCACGAGTGTCTCTGTTTCGGCCGAAACCGAGCAAGCGGTTCTTTCTTCAGCCGAAACCATGCCTTCTACCGAGGCCTCCTCTAACCTGGTAGAATCGGCTTCTGAAATCCAACCTTCTGTTGCGGTTTCTCAGGAGTTATCAGACACAATTCCCCTGGATATTTCAACCCCTGCACGTGGAGCTGCTAGGCCTCCTGCAGCCATGTCTATTAAGGCCTTTGCCAGGGCTAAAGCAGCCAAAGCTTCAAAAACTGTGCCTGCCAAACCCCCCTCACACAGGCCCAGCACTAGCTCTCATATGCTTTCTTTGGCTGAGGATCTAATTTCTTTAATTCGTGGATCCCAGCCTCATCCAGACAGGTCCTCTCTCCCACCTCCAGAAAAGAGACCTAGAGCAGAGCCCCCTGAACCAGTATCCACTGATGATTCCTCTGATGACTCGGAACACACAGACCCTCCTGAGGCTTCTTATTCTCCTTACGAAGACTCTGATGCGGAAGAGTCCATTCCTTCAGCCTCTCCACCTGAGGAATTTTCCTTTGGGGAAACCTTGCATGCTATGAGGGAACAATTTCAGTGGCAGGGCCAAGATTTCTCAGACTCCAGAAAAGGCTTAGAACCTTTCTACATTTGCCACAACATAGGCCTTTAGCTATACCTCCAGTTCTTTCTGTTGTAGATGATGCATTTAATGATGCTTGCACTGCTCCTGATTCATTACCTCCGGCTCCTGCTAAGCCCAATAGGTTCTACAGGGTCCCGGACACTCATCACCATTTATACAAGGCTCCTTTTGCAGATCCAGAGACCATCTCCCAGGGCCCTAAAGCTGTAGCAGCTACTTCTACTAAAAACCCCCTCTGAAAGGGAATCCAGGTCCTTAGAGATGGGGTAAAAAGTTTACACTTCTGCTACCTTGTCAGCTAGGGCTTTGAACTGCCAATTTCATATGATTCAATATCAAGAGTTTATGCTTGACCAGTTAACTAAAAAGCTGTCCTCTGAAGAATCTTTAGATAAAAAATATGTTCAGGAAATGGTACATAACATACAGCAGGTTAGTAACCATTCTTTAAAATGTGGCTATGATGCACTGGAGGCTTCCTTTAGATCAGCCATGACTGGCACAGTTATCAGGAGACATGCATGGTTGAAAGAACAGGCATTACCAGACCATGTCAAATCAAAGCTTTTGGATGCACCCATGGACAAGGTCAATTTATTTGGTTCCCCTGCTCAGCAGGTACTAAAAAAGATGGAAGAGAAGGCGAAATCTGTACAAATGGTGAAAGATTTCTTACAGGTTCAACCTCCAAGGTTTAGCAGGAACTGGCCCTCCAAGAATTGGTCCTTTCCGGACTCCTCTAAGACTCAGAGAGGCAGGAATAGGCGTTCTAGAGGCAGAAACCAATCCAGGGGTGCCTACAGGGGACGCCAATGGCAAGGTAACAACCAGCGAGGCACGGACGCAGCCACCACCACTACAACAACTCAATCACAGTGACTTGACAGTGGCACCTACCAGGGAACAACTAGAAGCACCCTTAGGCGGAAAGCTAACCTTATTTTCAAAAAACTGGCATTGCATCACAAGGGAAAAATGGATTTTACAAACTATAGACCAAGGTTACAGGTTCCATTTCCATACTCTACCAGGGAAGAGAGGAATGCCAAACCTGCCACCTACTCAAAGGACAGAAGCTCTAAAGCAAATATCTCAGCTATTAAGAATGAGAGCTGTGGAAAAGGTACCATCTATGGAGCAAGGAAAGGGATTTTACTCCAGACTCTTCCTGGTACCAAGAAAAGAAAACAAATGGAGACCCATTCTAGACCTGTCCGCTTTAAACACATTCCTTATTGTTCCAAAATTCAAAATGCTGACCCTACAGCAGCTTCTTCCCATGCTGGGCAAGGAGTCTTGGCTGGTAACTCTAGATCTCAAGGAGGCATACCTGCACGTCCCCATAAGACCAATTTGCAGAAGATACCTCAGATTTCTTGCAGGATCAGAGCATTATCAATTTTCAGCATTGCCCTTTGGCTTATCTACTGTGCCCAGAGTGTTCACGAAATGCCTGGCATCAGTAATTGCTCATTGCAGACTTCAGGGGATCCAAATTTATCCCTACCTGGATGACTGCCTGATACAAGCGGACAACAAAAGCAAGCTAACAGAAGACTTACAAAGAGTCATTCCTGCTGCAAGCCTTGGGATATACAGTCAATATAAAAAAGTCAAGGCTGATTCCATCCCAAAGAATAACCTTTCTGGGTGCAGAGCTGGACACATCAAAACAAATGGCATTCCTAACTGCAGAAAAGAAAGAGCAACTACCTCGCTACTTCTTGGCATTAACAAAGCAGAACCATCTAACTGCAAGAAAAGTACTTCAAGCTCTAGGCTTCATGGCATCCTGCATAATTCTGGTCCCTCATGCCAGACTGCATATGAGAAAGCTACAGTGGTACCTAAAGAATTTGTGGTCCCAACACAAGCACAGCCTAGAAACCAAAATTCCAATAATCCCATGCCTGAAACATGGTGGGCTCAGGCCTGTCAATCAAACACAGGATTGCCCTTCTGCAACAGCCAACCAAGCCAAACCATCACGACAGATGCCTCAGACCTCGGTTGGGGGGCACACATGCTGGGCAAGTGCATACAAGGCTTATGGACTCAAGACCAGCTGCGCCTACACATAAATCTAAAGGAAATGCTGGCAGTAAAATTGGCAATCCAGTCATTCAGACCATTTCTCCAAGAAGGTCAGTTGATGATAAGGACAGACAACACCACAGTTATGTGGTACATCAACAAACAGGGAGGCACCCATTTATATCCTCTATGCCGGCTGGCACTGGACCTATGGGATGTGGCCCTGAGCTACAACATTCAGTTACAAGCAATTTTTGTACCGGGAAAAGAAAACATTCTAGCAGACATATTAAGCAGAACTACCACAGATGCCCACGAATGGATGCTTCATCCGGACATCTTCAAAGCCATCACAAGAGAATGGGGATTACCACAAATAGACTTGTTTGCATCCCCACTCAATAACCAGCTAAAGAAATTCTGCACAAGGATGTACCACCCACTTGCTTGGAAGGTGGACTGCCTATCTTTCAGTTGGAAAAACCTGACAGCATACGCATTCCCACCACTTCCTTTGATGCACAAGGTGCTTCTGAAGATCAAAGAGGACCGTCCAAGGATCATTCTAATAGCTCCAGACTGGCCAAGACAACATTGGTACCCATTGCTGAGGAGCATGTCGCGGGAACAAATATGGACACTACCCCTGATCCCATTACTGTTAACACAGAACAACTACAACATCCTGCATCCAAACCTGAAAACTCTGCAGCTAACTGCCTGGAACATTACATAATAGCAATTAACCCAAATTTATCCCAAAGGGTTAAAGACATAATCCTGGAGGCTCACAGACCTTCAACAAGAAAGAATTATGCAGCAAAATGGAAAAGATATCTCATTTGGAGTACTGCAAAGGGAGAAGATGTGACACTGGTAAACATAGCCAACATCCTGGAGTACTTGGCAGAGCTCTTCCACACAGGCCTGTCCTATTCTTCTATCAAGATACATGCATCAGCTATTTCAGCAGAATACAGCTTGGATCCTCCTGTCTTCTCTCATCCTCTGCTCAGACAGTTTCTGAGAGGAATTAAAAATGTAAAACCTCCCAGGAAACCACCATTGCCAAGGTCAAAAACATCTTCTATGGCTAAAAAAATGATGCATGAGCCACGTGCTCAGGCCCCTATGCCTAAAAAACAGATGATCAAAATGACTGAGGATTTAATTACCTTGATCTGGGGTTCCCAACCCCCCCCCCCTGCTAAGAGGCCTAGGCAAGGCACTGATTATGAATCTTCAGATCAGGTTTCTATTTCTTCTGATTCCTCTTCTGATCAGGAATTTTCTATTCCATCCTATGAGGATTCTGTTTCAGAGGAATCCATCCCATCTGCATCTCCTCCTGAGGATTACTCTTTTGTAGAGACTTTGCTTACTTTAAGGGAACATTTTCATTGGGAGAGTCAGGACTTCTCTGAATCGAAAAAGAGGCTTAGGGATTTCCTCCTTCTTCCTCAGCATAGGGCTTTGGCAATACCTCCTGTATTAGACATTGTTGATGATGTGTTTTCGGAATCGAGCATGGCTCCTGATTTCCTGCCTCCAGCTCCTAGTACGCCAGACAGATATTACAGGGTTTCTGACTCCCACAATTTCTATTCAAAAATCCTGCTGCTGATCCTGAGACTATTTCTCAGGGTCGCTAGGGTGTAAAGGCCTCTACAGCCGAAAATCCTACCCCCTCTGACAGAGATTCCAGGGCGCTGGATAGATGGGGAAAGCAGGTTTATACTTCTGCAACTGTGGCAATCAGGGCCTTAAACTGCCAGTTTCATATGCTTAAATATCAGCAGCATGATGTTCTTTGTGTTTCACTGTTGCAGTCATTACATTTGGGTTATCCTGCTGGTAGGTTGCCCTCAGTTGGCCTGAATTCCAAAGTCTTGGGTCCTGCGTCGGTTGCTGTCATCTCTTCCCTGATGTCAGGTCGTCAGGGGTATAAAAGATGCAGCCGGCGCCATTTTATCCGGTCTTTCTTGCCCCGCGGTGCCCGAAGAAGAAGCAGTTAGCAAGTGCTGGTCGGCCGATTCCTGAGATTTTTGTGTTCGAGTTTCAGATCCAAAGTCTTCATTAAAAGCTAAGTACCCCGTTGGGGAAACTTTTTTCTTGCTCCAGACCGATGTCAGAAAAAGTTAATAATTGTATTTCTTGTGGGAGGCAAATACCTCATAAGGACTTTCATTGTTATTGTATTCCTTGCCTAGGTCGTGACCACGACGTTGCTAGTTGTTGATTTTGTGCTAGGTTTAACCAACGCACTATTAAGCGTTGGTCCGATTTTGCATTAAGCTATTTTTCGTCAGACAGCCATCCGACTACTGGAGTTCACAAAAAATGAAAAGAAAAAGACAGGCAACAGAGGACTGAAACAGACGACGAAGCTTCTCCTAAGCAATCTTCAGATCAGGTGTCCATTTCTTCTGATTCCCCTCTTGATCAGGAATATTCTCTTCCCCCTATTTGGATTCTGATGCTGAAGAATCAATTCCTTCAGCTTCTCCTCCTGAGGACTACTCTTTTGGGGAAACCTTGCATATCATGAGGGAGCACTTCCACTGGGAGAGCCAAGATTTTTCAGAATCTAAGAAAAGGCTCAGAGACTTCCTTTTACTACCTCAACACAGGCCTCTAGCTATTCCACCTGTGTTAGACATTGTAGATGATGTGTTCTCGGAGTCTAGTCTGACCCCTGACTCATCTCCAGCTCCTGTTAAGCCGGACAGATACTACAGGGTCCCTGACTCATAAATTCCTTTTCAAAAACCCTACTGCTGACCCAGAAACTATTTCACAGGGTCCGAAAGGGGTCAAGGCTTCTACTGCAAAAAACCCTACCCCCTCTGACAGGGATTCTAGGGCACTGGATAGATGGGGAAAAAAGATTTACACATCTGCTACTTTGGCTATAAGGGCTTTAAATTGCCAGTTTCATATGCTCAAATATCAGCAATATATCACAACACTGCTTAAATAGAAAATGATGGCAAATTCTATGTGCAGAAAACAAAGAAATGCAGGATTTATTGCATGCAGCTGAACAAGTTGGAAAGCATACTTTGCAATGCGAGTTCGATTCTCTAGAGGCCTCCTGCAGGGCCGCTGTTACGGGTTCTGTCATTAGGAGGCATGCTTGGTTAAAGGAACAAAATCTGCCTGACCATGTTAAAGCAAAATTATTAGATGCTCCTTTACAATATGATACCTTGTTTGGTGTTAAGGCAGAAGAGGTGTTAAAGAAAATGGAGGACAAAGCTAAATCTTTGCAAACGGTCAAGGATTTCTTACAGGTACAGCCACCTAGACTTAGACACTGGCCTACAAAGAATTGGTCCTTTCCAGTCTCAGACAGACCTCAAAGGGGCAGATCCAGACGCCCTAGAGGCAGATCACAGCCGCAAGGTTCCTACAGGTCTAAGCAGTGGAGTGCCTCTACCTCCAAAGGTGGAGAAGACAAATCACAACCATACAGGAAACGGTCCCAATGACTTCCTCCTGCCTGCACCAAGCACTTATCTTCTGGCAGCACCCTTAGGGGGAAAACTAGCACTTTTTTCTCAAAATTGGCACATTATAACCCAAGACAAATGGGTTCTAGACACAGTGTCACAAGGCTACAAGTTTCATTTCCATACCCTGCCAAGAGCAAACGGTTGGCCAGACCTGCCAAAAATTCAATGGGCAGAGGCTCAAAAACAAGTCGCTGCTCTCATGGACATGAGGGCAATTCAACAAGTGCCACAGCAAGAGCAGGACAAGGAATTTTACTCGACTGTTCTTGGTACCCATAAAGGACAAAGCATGGAGACCAGTACTAGACCTATCTATTCTAAACACTTTCCTGGATATACCAAAATTCAAGATGTTGACCTTACTGCAGCTTCTGCCCATTCTGGGCAGAAAGGTTTGACTCGTGACTTTAGACCTAAAAGAGGCATACCTGCATGTCCCAATCAGACAATCATGCAGAAGATACCGCACATTCAAGGCTGGCTCAAAGCATTACCAATTCTCTGCACTGCCCTTTGGCTTATCTACTGCACCCAGGGTCTTCACAAAGTGCCTGGCACCAGTAATTGCTTATTGCAGACAAAGAGGAATACAAATATATCCTTACTTGGACGACTGCCTCATACAAGCAGAGAGCAAGGACATTCTACTACAACATCTGACTTTTGTGATAAGACTTTTAACATGCCTAGGGTACACAGTCAACAAAAAGAAATCAAAACTAGTACCCTCTCAAGAGATAATATTCCTGGGTGCAAGCTTAAATACAGCTGCCCAGATGGCTAATCTCACTCCAGACAAACAAAGGCAACTGACTACCTATTTCAAGGAAATGGCAACAAAGGCCCAGTTATCTGCAAGAAAAATTCTGCAGGCTTTTGGCTTCATGGCATCCTTCATCTTACTAATTCCATATGCAAGACTGCATATGATGAGATTCCAAGATGGCTGCCGACTAGTCTAGTCCTTACTTTCTGAGCTCCTCACAGCTATTTAACTTTTGGTTTTTTTTACAACTTTACATCAACCTTTTTCCTCAAATTTTTATACTAAAAGATTTTATAAATCTTTTTCTACGCATTTGGATTATTTTTTCTTCTGGAATTATTATCCTGGGATTTATTTTACCTCAGAACATTCTTGGTCTCTCTGCTGCTGGGACTCCTACTGCTCCAGTCTGTTCCTGGTTCCTGGTATCCTGTTAACTGCATTCCATTTCTGGGCATGGCTACAAAATCTGACTCCATGGAGACTCAGCCTACAAAGGCCAAATATACTTCAATGCTCTCTCCTGAAAAAGATTCAGGTTCAAAAGACTGAAATCATCTAGACAACCTACAGAAACTTTTAATGTAAGTAATAAAGATTTAAATGGCTCAAATTTCCTTTTAGAAGAACTAAAAATAGCATTAAAACCAATCCAAAGTGCTATACAAAACTTTTCAGAACAGTTTACAGACTTTAGTAAATCTTTAAAGCAAATAAACGATAGTATTGTTACTATTGAAAATAAAATCTTAGCTTTGGAGGTTAAAACAGACTTATTGGAAAGTGACTTTAAATCTAGAGATAAAACTGTTTCAGATTTACAAGCTAAAATATTGGATCTGGAAGCCAGGAGTCGAAGAAATAACATCATTATTCGTGGTTTACCTGAATCTTATGACAATAAAAACTTGTTATCTGTGACTAAAAATATCTTTGAAACACTGTTAAATTGTGAAGCTTCTTCAAAATCTATAATTGTAGAGAGAGCACACAGAGCACTGCGTACAAAGCAAGAATCTGAAGTAGGAGATTCATTTGTCTGCAACCTGTGGGTTATGGATCCGATATCGGATCCGAACCGGCATGGTTTACCAGCTATGGATCCAAGCTCTCAGCTCCTCCCCTCACCCATAATGCCCTGCTCTACCCTCATGACCTCAGATCTCGTTTGCTGCGCATGGTGACCGGATTGTTTCTCAAGCTCTCCAGCTAAGTGCTAGTTTTCAGTCTTTAAATTGTAAAATTTAAGATTTTTTCTTAGTTATTTGTGTGAAAGTGTAGGTTTCCCCTTTGATATATTTACTTTTTTTAGAGTTTAATCTAAAAGTTATATCCCTCCCCTCGCTGTTGGCGTAGTGTGTGTGTGTTGGGCCTGTGAGTGATTTTGTGTTTCTTTAGTTACTTTTTAGTTATAGTAACTACTGTTGTAGATTGGGATGTCTGAGCAACCCAAGTCTATTTTTTCTAAATGCTCCGAGTGTGGCCATAAGCTTTCCCCAGCTGATGGCCACACTCGGTGTGTTAGATGCCTGGGGATTGAACACCTCACATCTGGATGTTCCATTTGTGCAGGGTTCAACCCCAGGGCATTGAAGGAGCAGAGGTCCAAGCTTGTTTTGGCGGGCCTTTTACCGCCGGACTCGGCTCCGACCTCCGCTCCTTCGGGAGAAACCGTACCCACGGTTATTCCTTCTGCGGCTCCCCCTCCTCCTCCTGGGACTCAACCTCCCGTTTCTGGTTCGGAGGAGAGGGATGCTAAGAAAAGAAACCGGAGGGAGAAGCACCATAAGCGGCGGGCCGAGACCTCTGTTTCGGCCCCGCCAGCCAAGCGGGCTTCTCCCCCGGCTCCGATGTCGGCTCCATTGTCGGCTCGGTCTCCTCCTCCTCGGCTCCAGTCTCCAGTGTGTTTTTCACCGGGACCTGAGGAGGAGGAGACCCGATCTCCGTCGAGGCTATCGAGGAGGCACTCCAGGCCTACCTCGGTAGCCTCGTCGAGATCTACGTATAGCCTTTCGGATGCTGATCTGGACCGGATGATGAGAAGGTTCATCCAGGCCCAGATGCAGATGGGAGTGCTCTTGCCTCCCCCCCCTCTGGGGGGGAGCTCAACACCCTTTTTCAAACCGATTGCTCCTTCTCCGACCCGCTACCCGGGCTCGGAGCAGCTGGAGCCGAGCAGCTTCGGAGCCGGGGGTGGGTCGGCGCTGATAGTACTTTGTACTTCAGATCCGACCTCTCAGAGCCTGGATCCGAGCCTCGGATCCGGGGGGATCAGTGCTCCTTCGGCGCCGTCTGTGTCGGAGCGCACTGTCCCTTCGGATCCGAGTGCTTCGGCGCCGGCTCCGATCCACTCTTCGGATCCGAGGGGGAGCTGATTGTCGGATCCTTTGGTCGAGGTCGGCTCCCCTTCGGCGTTTGATGTAGTGGAGAGGGCCCTGTTGAGGGTCTCCGGACCCCCGGCACTTGTTTCGGCTCCGTCCCGCTCCCTCTGCACTGGGTCAGGCTTCCACCATCCGGCCCTTGGGACAGCCCGCTTCTGTGCCCCAAGCTGCTCCACTGGAACAGGTTGCTGCTTGCGAGGAATCCTCTGACAGCCCCCCAGAGGATGTTCCTCGCATACATGCAAAAGGAGGCACATTGACTCCCGAGTCTCTCACGGAAGACACGGACTTGGAGGAAGGGGAAGGCTCCCCACGGTCACCCCGAGGATGTCTCATTTGGGGACATCATGGAAATGCTCCGTATAAGGGGTGGTCTGCCCCAAGTCTTCCTCGGACGAGTCCGTGTTCTTGGAGGCATTTGAAGCGCCGTCTACCTCTTGGGTGTCCCTCCTGCCGACCCCTGGTGGACCTCATTACCACCAGGGCGTGGAAGGAACCGGACACCGTGGAGCCAATCCCTAAGAGGCCCGATAGGATCCTCAGCCCACCGTCCGACCGTGCCCATTGGAGTAAGGGGCCTCCGGTAGATGCCATGTTGACGGCGGCCACCAAGAGGGAACTTGCTCAGGAGAGTCAAGGAGTCTCGGATGATGGACCGCTTGGGGAAGCGGATGTTTAGTTCAGCGACCTTCTCGGTAAGGGCGCTGAACTACCTGGCACACGTCATTAGGATGCAGCGAGATCTCATTAAAGAATATGCTGCATCTCCCCCAGAGTCCATGTCGGAGGAGGACAAGATGCTGCACTCCACCCGCATGGCCACTCTTAGATCAGTTACTAATACCTCTATGCGGCTACTCTCCCATGCTACGGAAGGCGCTAGAGCGCAGGGGCAGGCCTAGTCACTAGACGTCAGGCCTGGCTCCCACTGCGATTTTCTGAGCCCTTCAAAGCGTCGTTTGACGCCTTTGATGGTTCTGCCCTCTTTGGCAAAACCGTTCGCGACACTTTGACCCAGAGCGAGAAGGACGGGAAGACACTGTCTGCCGTCGGAATCCGCTTCTCTGCACCCCAGAGGCCCTACTCTAGGAACCAAAAGGGTCAGAAGAAGATGTGGTTCCGGAAGTCGCAGCAATCCCAGCCTGCTCCGGACAACCAGTCCTTCCGTGGCAGAGGAGGACAGGGAGGACGCCGCCCTAGAGGCAGAGGGGCTCCCAGGAACTTCGGGTCCAGAGAACCTTTCTCTGAACGGCCCGCGCAGCAAACCTGAGGGGTTGCCCGGCTGCTCCACTCTGGAGGCAGTCGGGGGACGTTTTTCGGGGCACCTAGCGGCATGGGAGTCCATAACATCAGACCGCTGGGTTCTCCAAATCATATCCAGAGGAATACCGCATCCCTTTTCTTCACTTACCAAAGTTGAAGTCCCTCCCAGACGTTCCACCCGGTCAACGGGAGGCCGCTTTGGCAGAAATTGGCCATCTGCTAAAGAAAAGAGCCATCCAGCCCGTCCCCCCAGACCAGATCGGATCAGGATTCTACTCCAGGTTCTTTTTAGTGCCAAAAAAGACTGGGGAACTAAGACCAATTCTAGACCTTTCTCTCTTGAACCTGGCAGTCCCCAAGGAAAAATTCCGAATGGTCACTCTGCAATCTATTCTCCCCCTTCTGGGAGAAAATCACTGGATGTGCTCTATAGACCTCAAAGATGCGTACTACCACATCCTGATGGACAGGCGCTCCAGGAGGTTCCTCCGCTTCCGGCTGGGAGCCAGTCACTACCAGTTCCGGGTCCTTCCCTTTGGTCTCACCACAGCCCCAGGGTGTTCACCAAAGTATTAACAGTGGTAGCTGCCCACCTGAGGCTTCAGGTGGTTCAGGTCTTCCCCTACCTGGTCGACCGGCTTCTTACCGCCCAACAAGGCATCTACTACTATTGGCGAGACTCCTTTCTCCATCTTGCTCCCTTTCTGGGCATTACAATAAATACGAAGAAATCCAACCTGGCGCCCACACAGCTCTTAGATTTCATAGGGGCCAGGTTAGACACAAGGAGTTTAAAAGCCTTCCTCACTGCGGACAGAGTTCAAAATCTGCAGCTCCAGGTGCGGGCCATTCTCCACTCAAGTTCTGTTCCGGCGGAGTTGGTCCTGAGGGCTCTAGGGTCCATGGCGTCTGCTATAGCACTTCTTCCTCTTGCCGGGCTCAATATGCGCATCCTCCAGTGGACTCTCTTAGTACAATGGTCATACCTTGCTCTCCCTATGCATCACCCCATTGCGATCAGCAAGGCTTGCAAGCGATCCCTCCTGTGGTGGATTCACTCCCCGGATCTCCACGGAGGCCGCCCATTTTGTGCTTCTCCCCCTCTCGCCACGGTGACCACGGACGCCTCCCGCCTCGGTGGGGGGGGGCATTTTGCGGGCCGGACCGTCCAAGGCACGTGGAACGATTCAGAGACCTTTCTGCATATCAGCGTTCTAGAGATGAGAGCAGTGCTCTTAGCATTGCTAGCACTTCAGGACTTTCTTCCCTTGGGAACAATTGCGATTCAATCGGACAACATGTCTGTTGTCTGGTACATCAACAAGCAAGGGGGAACAAGGTCTTACCCCCTTTGTCGAGAAGCCATGAGAGTTTGGGAATGGGCAATCTCCACCAACCGCTTTCTAATAGCAACGCACATTCCGGGTCGGTCCAACATCCTGGCGGACAAGCTCAGTCGCACCATTCTGACCCCTTACGAGTGGTCTCTCAATTTTCAAGTAGCGGAACGCATATTCGCACGGTGGGGAACTCCTTCGTGCGATCTTTTTGCCTCTCCCTCAAACACCAAGTGCGACAGTTTTTTCGCTCTGATACCCCCTCCAGGAGGTTCTCCAAGAGACGCTCTGGTGCATGCTTGGCCACCCGGTCTTCTGTACGCTTATCCACCCTTGCCTCTGATGCTCCAAGTTCTTCAGAAAGCCTCTCGGGTGGGTTGCAGAATGATTCTCATTGCTCCGTTTTGGCCTCGACAGATCTGGTTCCCCTTTCTAAGGTCTCACTCGGTGAATCCTCCTTGGATTCTAGATCCCATTCCAGATCTGATATCCCACCCATCCTGCATATCTCCTCCGAACCTGGACAACCTGAAGCTGACTGCTTGGCTGCTCCAGTTCCACTCTTGATCAGGACTCCCGGTATTTCGTCCCCTGTTAAGGCTATCCTGGTGGCAGCTCATAAACCATCCACTAGGAAAGTCTACCGCAGCAAGTGGAAGCGGTTTTCTTTGTGGGCGGAGCGGCAAGGCCTGAATCCCTTCACGGTTCCTCTCCCTTTAGTGCTTGACTTTCTAACCTCTCTTTTTAACGATGGTGCCAGCAGTTCCACAGTCAAAGTACAACTGGCGGCAATTTCTCATTATCACATTGGTCATGACTCTAGTCCACTTATGTCAGCCAAGTTGTGTAAAATTTTCCTTAAAGGTACTTTCCTTCTCAGGCCCCCTGTGAAACAAGCGGTCCCTCCTTGGGACCTCTCCTTAGTTCTCCAGGCCTTGACCGCCCCCCCCCTTCGAACCAGCGGCTACGGTGGATCTCAAATTCTTGTCTTTCAAGACAGCCTTTTAGTAGCCATTACATCGCCAAGAGAGTTTCAGAGCTCCAAGCATTATCAGCTAAACCTCCTTACTTGGTATTTCATCCGGACCGTGTTTACCTCAGGACCAACCCGTCCTTTCTTCCTAAAGTAGCTTCTGAAGCAAACATTAATCAATCCATTAACCTCCCTGTTTTCTTTCCTAAATATGAAAACAAAGGTGAATACAAGCTTCACTCCTTAGATGTTCACAGGCAACTTAGATTTTATCTAAACAGAACGGCTGGTCATAGGCAATCCGACCAGTTGTTTATTTCCTTTGCTAAATTTAATTTGGGCAAGCCAATTTCTAAAGTTTCTCTGTCTCGCTGGATTTCACAGTGTATCTTATTGGCTTATCAAGCTTCAGGAAGGCCCGCGGAGGGTGTACACGCCCATTCAACCCGGTCAGTATCTACCTCGGTAGCCTTTAAGGCTAGGATTCCTCTAGATGATATTTGTGCAGCAGCCACGTGGGCTTCATCTCATACTTTTATTTCCCACTATAAGTTGGATCTTGCATCTAGGGGTAGAGCATCATTTGGCTCCCCGGTGCTCCGGAATATCCTTCCATGATGGCCGCCCAAGATTCAGGTAGCTGGGGACTCTGTCCCACAGGTTGCAGACAAATGAATCTCCTACTTCAGATTTAGAAGTTATGTACTCACCATAACGTTCCATCTGAGTAGGTGTATTCATTTGTCTGCAACCATCCCGCCCTCCTATCCCCCTGGCCTTTCAGTTTCCTGCATATTATGTGTTACCCTTTTCAGGGTGTTCTTGCTGTTGGCAAACTCGATCTGAGGTCATGAGGGTAGAGCAGGGCATTATGGGTGAGGGGAGGAGCTGAGAGCTTGGATCCATAGCTGGTAAACCATGCCGGTTCGGATCCGATATCGGATCCATAACCCACAGGTTGCAGACAAATGAATACACCTACTCAGATGGAACGTTATGGTGAGTACATAACTTCTAATTCTTCCACACCAAGGTTAATTTATACTAAGTTACTAAACTTTCAAGACACTTTCCAGATCCTAGAAACTGCTAAAACAAAGAAACAATTCATATGGAAGTCTCACAAACTATCATTTTCCCAAGATCTTCCTGCACAGATCAAATTAAATAGACAAAAACTAGCCCCCTATTGTGCTGACTTGATAAAAAGAGGGATTAGATTTCGAATGGCATATCCTAATACCTTGTCTTTCACAGCTAATGACAAAAGATTTGTATGTTCAGATCCTAAAGATGCAAAAGACATTTTTCTTAAAACATTTAAAAAGCTTCCTGACACTGTATCTTAATATTCTACTGTTAAAGAACTACAATAAGGTTTGATCTTTTCTTTTCTTTAATCTGACAGTATTTGTGTTACATGATTTGTAATTCTGGTGTGACATAATTATATTACCTTAAGAACTTGTCATGTAATTTACACATGATGGATTTGGTGTGACAGTGTGCAGTGACAGGATATATGCTTGTTAGATTTGTGTGGATTAATAGAAGCATTTAAATTCCTGTATTTACTTTTTCTCTTTCTCTCACATATGCTTGCTGTGTAAATAGATAATATGTTAATTTTACTACAAGCTTTGGAGTTACAGCCTTCTGTGTAAGCTAAATGATTTTTGGAGGAAAAACATTCCATCTCAACATTCTAGCAAGAAAATCTTCCCTCAGAGTTCCAGCTGATGCTCTGCATGAACATGCACACTACAGTCTCTCTGAGATGGATGGTGATGTCATCATTTGTGAGGAAAGACGGACAGTTTCAAATACACAAGTCTGCTTGTTTTCAACAAGTATTCAATAGCACTAACTTTTTAATAGATCTGGCTATTATTTAAAGTGTTTTCTCTTCATAAATGAAGGTTGCTTTTAAATTTAAACAGATTCATGTCACATAATATATTCAGTGACTTTTAGTGTGTCTGCATGACTTCAAAGCAAGCTGCTACTTTCATAAAGCAGAGTGAAAATGTTTCTGGAAACAAATGAACAGGTTAGTTTTATATATTAAAATTCTAAAGGATGTGTAAAGAAATGAACATATTTTCCTATTCAGAATATTTTTTCATACAATATTTTATATTATACTGAAGTGTTTAATTTGACAAATGTTACAAAGTATACCTGTTCATATGAAAGTTTCATGTTCTTTCTATTCTCTGCTCTCTCTCTTCTCAGAGGCTGGATGTGTGATATTTATGATTAGTAGTTTATGTTTAAGAAAGCCTTTACTTATTTGAAAGGTTTGAAATAACTATCTTTAATATGATTAGCTGAATCTACATGTATATATTTAAGCCCTTAGATTTACTGCATTTAGCTTGCTTGTTTCTGTTTTAATTAGATGTTCAAAATCTTTACTTTAAAAGCCTTGTCTTTTCATGCTGTTTTGCTATGTTACATCTATAGCTTAGAAGAATAGTATGGCTACATAACCTAACAGAGTCATTAGTAAAATATTCAAAAAGTAGATTTAAAAATATATGTATGCACATTGTTGTACATTCAGTCCAATATATATGATGCTGTTTAAGTTACTATTTAATAATATAATTATACTTTATTCATGTATATTAACTAGTGTTAAAACCTTACAGCTTATAATATTTCATTTTGAATAGTTCCTGTACTATTATTATCTAGTTAATAGATGCATCTCCAGACTGAATTGTTTTTCATTTTGAGATATGGTTGCTTGGTAGTTGTTTTTGCTTTATTTGAACTATAACTAAATACTCATTCTACAGGTATTAGTGCTTTTATCATACTAATGGTCATGTTGATTAATGAAATTATCACTAAAGTACTAAAGAAGGTTCAGTAGATAGTGCATGACTATTATCTTTAGTTCAGTAATGCTATGCTTATTTACTTATATTATAATGTTACCAGTTGGTTTTGTTATACTTATATATGTTATCTTACATATCTTTCAGTTTTAATTGTATTACTTCTTATGATAGAGTGTTCTAGTTAAGCAGAGTGTGATTTATTTATTATTTACTTGTTTCTCTTTCTCTTGAAATACTTGAGGAAATACATTTAATCACTATAAATTTCAATTTAAGGATAGGAGCTTTAGATTAGTATTAGAAGTAGGGATTAAGCATGTTGGACGTCTTGAAATTAGTTAATTTTGTATATATTTTTAGTAGTATTACTCGGACTTTATGTTATGTTAGGCTTCCTTTGAGTAATTTGTATTCTAACTTGAGGTTATTATTATCTATAATTACAATGTTTTTTTCATGTTCTTCTGCTCTTCCTTTATCACAGGGGGATTGGTGGGTAGGCACTAGGGTTAGGATAAAGGTTATTATTACACATTTCATGGTTCTTAAAAAAACTTTTTTCTTTTTTTTTCAACGTTATTTGATGACTTGCTTGAATACTTAAAGACTGTTTTTTCTTTTATTTTTTTTTCTTCTTCTTTTTAATGTTGTGTTGGATTTGCACCTTGAGTTCACTTTTATAGCATCAATAATGATTATACTTGTAGAATATGCCTGTTGACATAATTTTAGATTCTTGGAATGTTAGAGGCATTCAAGATAAAGCGAAAAAGTCAGTGTTATTTCATATGATCTTTAAATCACAGGCTAACATTTGTTTTATTCAAGAGACCCATATTTCACGTATTGATTGGAATAGAGTTAAAAAAAAATGGATCAAAAAGATTATAGCTTCAGGTGACTCATCTAACTCCAGAGGTGTAGCTATAATCATTAAACAAAAATTCATTGGGAATATTATTGATGAGAAATTTGATGATGAGGGGAGGTGGTGCTTATTTACCGCTTCTATTGCTGGTTTGGACAAACCCTTATTAATTTTAAATCTATATGGCCCATGTAATTCACAACATTTGTTCATTTTAAAAATTTACAATATTCTTGCATCCTATAAGGATCATCATATTATAGTGGGTGGTGACTGGAATGCAGTTATAAACCCTGTAATTGATCGTTCCCGCTCCACTGTCACCTATAATCTTCAATCTACTCTGGCTATAAATGATTTGATGACAGAATATAATTTAATAGATCCCCTCCGCACTGTTAAAAATATAAACAAGAATGATATATATATACTTATTATTCTAAGTGCTATCATTCGTGGTCCAGATTAGACTTCTTTCTAATTTCAGATTATATTTCAAAATATATTGTGGACTTTACTACAGAACCCAGATTCTTTTCGGATCACTCAAGAATTTCACTAAAATTGAACATAAAACCCAATATCAAAAATAAAACTATGTTTAATAAGTGGACCTTAAATAATAACTTATTGTCAAATGAAGATGTTTGCAAACAAACTTCAGAAATCCTAAATGAAGTGGTGAATAGTCTTGAATCATCAGACATTCCTTATGACATACAATGGGCTGCATGTAAAGCAAGATTAAGAGGTTTATTTATTAGTAAAGCTGCTTTTTTCAAAAAACAATACTTTAAGAAAGAGGAATTCTTAAAATCAAGAATTTCTTCGTTGGAAAATCATCTTAGTCTGAACTATGATGCTACTTAAGAAAAACAAATTTTTGATTGTCAGAAAGATTTAATTCTGCTTCACCAAAATAACCTCTCCTTAGCTGAACAAAAGCTACTTGCTTCATATTCAGAGTGGGCCCAGGTTCCATCTAAATTGTTAGCGAGAATTATTAAAATTAACTTCAGAAATCCAAATATTACATCTTTATCTTATAATAACAGATTATATAATACTGATGACGAGATTATTCAACTTTTCACCTCTCTTTACACTGAGTTATATTCAGGTTCTTCTAATTCTGTTAAAGATAATCACTCAAAACTCCTTTTAGACTCTTTGCAGTTCCCTAAACTTAATGATAATCAGCAAAAACTACTTTCTACCCCTATATCGGTACAAGAAATCTCGGATTCAATAGATAATCTTAAATTGGGTAAATCTCCGGGACCTGATGGTTTTACTCCAGAATTTTTCAAAACTTTCAAATTGGTAGTTCTTCCCTTTCTGTTTAAAGTTTACAATCATATAAGAGTTAATGATATCTCAGATATTCATTGGAACACATCCAAAACCATTCTAATTCTAAAAAATAATAAAGATAAATCTGACCCAGTAAATTATAGACCCATTTCTTTAATTAACGTGGATATTAAGATTCTGTCATCTATTCTGGCTAACAGATTGAAACGGATTTTACCCTCAATTATCTCGTCAGATCAATCAGGTTTTATGTCTCAGAGACATGCTTGGGATAATACTCTATCTTTAGAGACTATACTTCATCTCATTAAGAAAAATCCAAACCCTATATATGCTTTGATTATAGATGCATCAAATGCCTTTGACAGAGTATGTTGGAACTTTCTATTTCAAACTATGTTATGTTTTAATATTCCCTTATTCTTTATAAATTTTTAAAAGTTTTATACAAGAATATGTTTACTAGACTATACATTAATGGTCAATTTTCTGCTCCGATAAAGATCACTAAAGGAACAAGACAGGGTTGTCCATTGTCCCCTTTTCTTTTCAACATTTACTTAGAACCTTTGCTATTGTTTATTACTCAAAATACTTTTCATAACATCCCTAGAATTCTTAATACTAATATTCATTTCTCTGCTTTTGCGGATGATTTAGTAATCTACTTTCAAACTCCATTATCTGATTACAGAAAAATAATGAATTCTATTGATTATTTTTCTTTGGTTTCCAACTATCTTTTAAATTCTACAAAAACTCATATTTTTCCCTTAAATCATTTAGCACACAAATCTTTTTGTTTCCAGGCGATCATTTTCAGTTTACTTATAATATAAAATATTTAGGAATCAATTTAGAACACAATAATAAATCTTCCTTTCAAAATAATATTAATAAATTATGGAACTCTATATTGTCTGATATGGACAGATGGAAGCATCTAAACCTTTCATTTCATTCAAGGGTGGCCATTATTAAAATGAATATTCTGCCTAAATTTCTTTACCAATTCTCATCATCTGATCAGATAATTTCAAAAATTTTTGAGTCTGTAAATAAAGCTTTGGCAAAATTCATATGGTTCCCTAAATCTGTTAGAATTTCCTATTCTAGATTGGCATTTTCAAGGACAAGGGAGGTTTGGGTTTACCTAATCTTTATCTCTATTATTTGATTGTCTCATCCAATAAACTTCTTACTATCTCTAAATTCAATAACACTTCTTATCCAAATCACTCTTTATGGATAAAATTATGGTATAATTATGTCATTTCTAATAATTTAAATCCTGAAGCTATTCCCTTTATCTCTCTGGATAGTTTATTTATTAAAAATATATCTACAGTATTTAAACAAAAGATTAGAGATTTCCAAACCTTACTCAAAATGTGTAAACTAGAAAAGATCTCGCACCATGTTCAGCCAATTCATCTAAACCCAAATATATTATTGGACAATAAACTTTTGAACTTAACAAACTATCCTTTAATTAAAAATCTAAAAGTAGGAGATGTTTTGAAATATCTTGACTTGCCTTTATCTGACTGGCGTAAGTTATTGAAAGTAAACTGGAATTACTCACCAATTCTTACACAACTAAGAGCAATAATTAAAAACCAATTTGTATCTCTGGTCCCCATAGACTCACAATTGAAAAACCTTAACACGATTATCAAAATACTTTCATCATCTGATAAAATGCTCTCAAACTCATATAAATTAATTAATTCTTTAATGATGGACCACAACTGTCTTTTATCTAATGTTTGGTTGAATTATAATTCCCAATTGTCAGAATATCAGAAAGTCCTGGCTATTAGACGCACTAAGGAATTTATCCCTTTTAAAAAATTAGCATACACACAATTAATGATTAATAATGATGCCTACTTTACCCCAATCAAATTAAACAAATTTAACCCAAATAAGTCCCCTTCGTGTTCATGCTGTTCTCATCCCCAAGCAGACCTCCTTCATATTCTATGGTATTGTCATTTTCTCACAGATTGTGGACATCTTTGAAAGTCAGACTGCAGAAAATGGGATATCAAAATCCACGTTGACGTGGGAATTTGCTATTCTACATATTCCATTGATTCATCTTTCAAAAGTTGATATTCATGTTATCATTTTTATTTGCTCATTACTAAAACTTTATATAATACAAAATTGGATTGATCGTTCTAAATTAAAATGGGTTACTTTCCAGAAAATGGCTTTTAAATTTATTGATGCTCAAAGATACTTAGGTGGAAGTCCAAAAAAAAAAGCTATTAGAAAGGTTGTGTTAGAAAAGGTTCTAAACATATTAAATAGTTAATGTTAAATTTTTTTTTTTTTTTTTTCTCTCTCAGGTTGCCTAACTTGTATATAGTGTACATATGGTGTATGTTTTATTTCTAAATAACTTATCAAAATCTCATGAAGGTTGTTATCACTAGATGAATTGTTATATGTTCATTTATGCCTTCTTGTTATGTATAATCTTTTAATTGTCTTGCTATTCATATAATTAATAAAAAATTTTTTGAGAAAAAAAAAAAAAGACTGCATATGATGAAAATTCTATGGTACCTGAAAAGTGTCTGGACACAACATTGCCACAGTCTGGAAACGATGATTATTCTAATACCCTGCCTGCAGCAGGAATTTCGATGGTGGGCAAAGGCTGGTCACCAAAACAAGGGAGCACCATTCACACTACCCCCAGCCAGAGCCTAACGACAGATGCATCCGATTATGCCTGGGGGCACACATGGCAGGAAGAGGCATTCAGGGCACCTGGTCCACAAACCAAAAGCATCTACATATCAGTCAAAAAGAGATGCTAGCTGTTCAAAATGCCCTGACAGCCTTCAAGGACCTACTTCATCCGGGACAACTACTGATAAAGACAAACACCACGGTCATGTGGTACATAAACAAGCAGGGGGGAACTCATTCTTACCCCCTATGCAGACTAGCCATGGCTTTATGGGACACAGCATTGACTTACCAAGTTCATCTGCAGGCAGAATTCCTGCCAGGAAAGGAAAATACTCTGGCAGACGAACTAAGCAGAAACCTCATGGATCCCCACGTGTGGCACCTGGATCCACAAGTCTTCAGCATGATAACAATGGAATGGGGACGCCCGGACATAGATATATTTGCCTCCCCTCAAAACAATCAACTAAGAAGATTCTGCACAAGGAAATATCACAGACAAGCTTGGAAAGTGGATGCCTTATCTTTAACTGGACAAACCTATCAGTATATGCCTTTCCTCCACTACCTCTCCTCCCCAAAGTACTCCTAAAGGTCAGGCAGGAGAAACCAAAAATGATTCTGATTGTCCCAGACTGGCCACGCCAGTACTGGTATCCGATCTTAAGGAACTTGTCCCAATGCCCAGCCTGAACCTTACCTCAAATACCTCATCTACTGTCCCAACAAAACAGATTCTATACAGCCAACTCAGGACCCTAAACCTGGCAGCATGGCAGATAATGTAGCCATACAAACTACACCTCTCAGTAAAGCTGTGATGGATGTCATTTTAGAAGCCAGAAGGCCTAGTACTAGAAAATCCTTTGCTGGGAAATGGAAGAGATTTTACGCTTGGAACCAAGCTCAAGGAACTGATACAGCTGTCCCAAATATTCCTCAGATTTTGCAATATTTAACTGAGATGCTGGACAAAGGCCTGTCTTTTTCATCAATTAAAATCTATGCCTCTGCCATTCCGGCTCATTACAATACAGAGCCACCACTCTTTTCTCATCCTTTATTAAGGCAGTATTACCTCAGAGGAGCCAAAAACGTAAGGCCTCCAAGGAGAACGCCATCACCTGCATGGGACCTCAATTATGTCTTGGAAAAACTCACCTTACCTCCTTTTGAGCCAGCTGCTACTGCGGACATAAAAGTTCCTGTCTTGGAAAACAGCTCTGCTTCTGGCAGTAACTTCTGCAAGATGACTTTCAGAGCTACAGGCTCTCATGGCTGTGGAACCCTTTATCATTTTCTATCCAGACCAGGGTCTCTCTGAGAACAAACCCTACATTTATGCCTAAGGTGGTATCCAGTGTAGCCCTTAACCAAACAATTAATTTCCCAACTTTTTATCCAAATCCACAGAACAAGGGGGAGAAAATTCTGCATTCTTTCTAAGTACACAGACAACTTAGATTCTACTTCGACAAAACTAAAGTTTTCAGAAAGACAGAGCAATTGCTAGTGGCATATGCCACAGCATTACAAGGAAAGGCGATCTCCAAGCAGCCTATTTCAAAGTGTATAGGTCACTGCATTAGTTTCTGCTTCTCACAACATGGCAAACCAGTGCCTAAGGGCATTAGGCCACATTCAACCAGAGCTGCAGCCACTTCTGTAGCCTTTCTCATGGGAGTACCAGCCAAAGACATTTTGGAGGCTGCTACTTGGAGTTCAGTGCATACCTTTACAAAACATTACAATCTGCCTCTTTACTCTAAATCCAGGACAGGCTTTGCCACTGCAGTTCTACAGAGCCTCATAGCCGCGCCTAATGCTGTTTAGCTCCAGCCCCCCCACCATAGCTTTGGGACTCCACGCAAATGTAATGACTTCAGCAGTGAAACATGAAGAACATAGTACAGTTGTGTACACTTACCATAAATGTAGATGTTAGAGTGTATTCACTGTTGCAGTCCAGGTTACCCACCTGCCATCCCCCTTATTTTTGAGGGAACTTATCTTTACTTCTCTAATCTATACAACCTAGATGGTGTATTTGCTTATAGAGGAAGGTAAAACTTATTTTGGTGCATGTATGTTTTATTTACCTAATTTTAGCCTACCCTTTTGGGGGCACCTGACATCTGGAGCACAAAAAACTAAATAAAATGGCGTTGGCTGCATCTTTTATACCCCTGATGAATTGACATCAGGGAAGAGGTGACAGCAACCGACGCAGGACCCAAGACTTTGGAATTCAGGCCGAGTGAGGGCAACCTGCCAGCAGGATAACCCAAATGCAATGACTGCAACAGTGAATACTCTGACATCTACATTTATGGTAAGTGTACACAACTGTAGTTTATGGGCTTACTAAAACAGAAAATTATGTTGATTTCTGATTGTGTGGAAAATAGAGTTACAGGAATTATTGCATTCAGCAGAACATGTTGGAAAGCATTCTTTGCAATGTGGTTTTGATTCCTTAGAGGCCTCTTGTAGGGCCGCTGTTACTGGATCTGTGATTAGAAGGCATTCCTGGCTCAAGGAGCAAAATCTGCCTGATCATGTTAAAGCTAAATTGTTGGATGCCCCTTTGCAGCATGATACTCTGTTTGGTAGTAAGGCAGAAGAGGTTTTAAAGAAAATGGAAGACAAAGCTAAATCTATGCAAACTGTAAAAGATTTCTTGCAAGTGCAGCCACCCAGGTTCAGTAGACACTGGCCTACTAAAAATTGTTCCTTTCCTGTGTCAAGCAGAGCCACTCAAGGCAAATCCAGGCGCTCAAAAGGCTCCAGATACCAATCACAGGGTTCTTACAGGTCAAAGCAATGGGGTGCCTCCACCTCCAAATCTGGAGGAAACAAAGCACAACCCTACAGTAAGCAGTCTCAATGACTTTCCTCTACCATCACCAAGCACTTATCTTTTGGCAGCCCCCTTGGGGGGAAAACTAGCACTTCATGCTCAAAATTGGCAGTTAATTACCCAGGACAAGTGGGTATTAAACATAGTATCCCAGGGGTACAGATTTCATTTCCATACTTTGCCAATTCCAAACGGATAGCCAGATCTGCCACAAAACCAATGGGCAAAGGCCCAGAAACAAGTCATGCCCCTTATGGATATTGGGGGGGGGGGCTATTCAATTGGTACCAGAAAAGGAAAAAGGACAAGGTTTTTATTAAAGACTTTTCCTGGTACCCAGAAAAGACAATTCATGGCGTCCAATACTGAACTTGTCGATTTTGAACACCTTACTGGACATTCCAAAATTCAAAATGCTGACTTTACAACAGCTACTGCCTATTCTAGGCAGGCGTGCTTGGTTAGTAACTCTAGACTTAAGAGGCATACCTGCATATCCCAATAAGGGAATCATGCAGAAGATACCTCCGCTTCAAAGCAGGTTTTTTGCATTACCAATTCTCTGCACTGCCCTTTGGCTTATCTACTGCGCCCAGGGTCTTTACAAAGTGCCTGGCACCAGTAATTGCATTCTGCAGACAAAGAAGCATACAAATTTATCCTTATCTGGATGACTGTCTCATTCAAGCAGAGGACAAGGACGCTCTTCTTCAACATCTGGCATTTGTAAAAAGGCTTCTAGCATGCCTAGGGTACACCGTAAATGAAAATAAATCACAACTGGTACCCTCTCAAATAATTACATTCCTGGGTGAAAGCTTGAATACAACTGCCCAGATGGCTTACCTCACGCCAGACGAACAAAGGCAACTGGCATCATACTTCAATCAAATGGCAACAAAAACCCAGTTATCTGCAAGACAAATTCTGCAGGCTTTGGGGTGCATGGCATACTGCATTCTACTAATTCTATATGTGAGACTGCATATGAGGAAACTTCAAAGGTACCTAAAAAGTTTAGAGTCAACATTGTCACAGTCTGCAAACAATGATTCCTGTCTTTCCCCTGCCTACAACAGGAGTTTCTTTGGTGGGCAGACATGTCACCAAAACAAGGGACTGTCATTCACTCCACCCTCTGCCACCCAAACCCTAACTACAGACGCATCAGACTATGCTTGGCGGGGCCCACCTGGCGGGGAGATGCATTCAGGGCAAATGGAGCCCAAACCAAATGCATCTGCCTATCAACCAGAAAGAGATGCTAGCTGTTCAGAATGCTCTGACAGTCTTCAAGGACTTACTTCATCCAGGACAACTACTGATAAAGACGGACAACACCACAGTTATGTGGTACTTAAGCAGTGGGGTACACATTCCTACCCCCTTTGCAGACTCGCCATGGCCTTGTGGAACACAGGCTTGACTTACCA
Source organism: Protopterus annectens (assembly GCF_019279795.1). Classification (NCBI taxonomy): domain Eukaryota; kingdom Metazoa; phylum Chordata; order Ceratodontiformes; family Protopteridae; genus Protopterus; species Protopterus annectens. The sequence continues at coordinate 714,362,084 of NC_056737.1, forward strand.
AATACATCTTCAAGCTCAATTCCTGCCAGGAAAACAAAGTACTCTGGCAGATGACCTAAGCAGAAATCTTATGGACCTGCAAGAATGGAAACTGGATCCACAAATCTTCAACATGTTAACACAGAAATGAGGGAGCCCAGACATAGATCTATTTGCTTCTCCCCAAAATTATCAGTTGGACAAATTCTGCACAAGAACTCATCACAAAAAAGCATGGAAAGTGGATGCCCTGTCCTTCAGCTGGAAAAACCTGTCAGTCTATGCCTTTCCCCCTCTGCCTCTACTCCCCAAGGTCTTACTAAAAGTCAGACAGGAAAAAACAAAAATGATCCTAGTTGCTCCGGACTAGCCTCTCCAGCACTGGTACCCACTTCTAAGAATATGTCTCAACTTCCTCCATGGTACTTGCCTCAAATACCTCATCTACTGTCTCAGCAGAACAATCAAATTCTGCACAATCAACTCCGAATCTTGCAGCATGGCTGATCAATTAATTATTCAAACAACACATCTCAGTAAATCTGTGATGGATGTCATTTTGGAAGCCAGAAGGCCTAGTACTAGAAAATCCTATGCTGATAAATGGAAGAGATTCTGTGCTTGGAACCAAGCAGAAGGAACAGATGCAGCAAAGCCCAATATTCCTCAGATTTTACAATATTTGACTGAGATGCTTGACAAGGGCCTATCTTTTTCTTCAATAAAAATCCATGCTTCTGTCATCTCGGCTCATTACAACACAGAGCCTCCCCTCTTTTCTCATCCCCTGATTAAACAGTATCTTAGAGGGGGCCAAAAATTGAAGGCCTCCCAAGAATATCACCAACTCCTGCATGGGACCTCAATTTTGTGCTGGAAAAATTCACCCTGCCTCCTTTTGAACCAGCAACTACTGCGGATATAAAATGTCTTTCTTGGAAAACAGCTTTTCTCTTGGCAGTCACTTCAGCAAGAAGGGTTTCAGAACTACAGGCTCTCATGGCAGTGTGGAGCCTTTTATTATATTTTACCTGGACAGGGTGTCCCTCAGGACCAATCCTTCTTTTATGCCTAAGGTGGTATCCAGTGTGGCTCTTAACCAGACCATTCACCTGCCAACATTTTACCCAAATCTGCAGAACAAGGGGGAGTGGATTCTGCATTCATTGGACGTACACAGACAACTAAGATTCTACTTAGGACCAAATCTCTAAGAAAGTCTGAGCAACTACTGGTAGCATTTGCTGCAGGGTCAGAGGGGAAGGCTATATCAAAGCAGACTATTTCTAAGTGGATAAGCCACTGCATTCGTTTCTGCTACTTGCACCATGGTAAACCTGTGCCCAAAGGGATCAGATCACATTCCACCAGGGCTGCCTCTACTTCAGCAGCTTTTCTCAGAGGAGTTCCAACCAAAGACATTCTAGAAGCTGCTACTTGGAGCTCTGTTCATACCTTCACAAAGCATTGCCATTTGCCTCTCATCTCCAAATCCAGGGCAGGCTTTGCCACTGCAGTTCTGCAGGGCCTTATAGCCACTCCTAATGTTGTTATAGTACCATCCTCCCATCCGTAGCTTTGGGATTCTACCCAAATGCAGTGACTGCAACAGTGAAACGCGAAGAACATAGTACAGTTGTGTACACTTACCATAAATGTAGATGTTCAAGTGTATTCACTGTCGCAGTCCGGGTTACCCACCCGCCATCCCCCTTTTCTATACCTGTTCTTTCCTTCACTTTACACAAAAGCATTTGAGGTGTATTTGCTTTTAGATGAAGGTAAAGTTTATGTTTCTAAATGTGCATTTATATATATTTACTGTTTGTTTATATATTTATATTTGTGCTCCCCATTTGGGGGCACCTGACATCTGGGGCAAGAAAAACTGAATAAAATGGCGTCGGCTGCATCTTTTATACCCCTGATGTCATGGATGAAGAGACAGCAACCAATGCAGGACCCAAGACTTTGTTATTCAGGCCGACTGAGGGTAACCTGCCAGCAGATTACCCAAATGTAATGACTGTAACAGTGAATGCACTCAAACATCTACATTTATGGTAAGTGTACACAACTGTACTTTCTCTATTCTGCATTTAGCCAAGTTACCCATCACAAGTTGCCTCACAGAGTGGACCTACTTGCACAAGACAAGGGGTCACTTGTCCACTCTTCAACTGACACTGTCTGGGCAATAGGGTTTTGATCCCTTTTAAACTTTACTTTTCTGAGGCCATGCTTCGGTTTCTGCAGGAGGCCAGAAAATCTACTACCAGGAAATCAGATTTGTCCAAATGGACAAGATTTTCTGTTTGATGTCTTGCTTGTAACCTGGATCCACTTTTTGTGGAAGCTCCTTTGGTTCTCTTTTAGTTGTGTGAGTTGCCCAGTGCTGGGTTGGCATACTCTTCTTTTAAAGCCCACCTGTCAGCCATTTCTGCTTGTCTGCCTTTGATTCCTCCTTTGGCTTCTAGATTTGAGGTCAAACGATTACTTAAAGGTGTCCTTCACATTAGCCCCCCCCCCCCCCCCAAGGAAGCTTGTTCCTCTTTCCTGGGACCTTAACTTTGTTTTGGAAAAATTGACTGTGGCTCCTTTTGAGCCTGCAGCTTCAGCTTCTTTACAGCATTGTTCTTGGAAGACTTTTCTTCATTTGGCCCTTACGTCAGCCTGACGTGTTTGAGCTGCAGGCCCTTATGACTGTTCCTCTTTTTTAGTTTTTCACAGGGATGGGGTGTCTGTTCGTAATAATCCTTCTTTTATAACCAAGGTGGCTGAGTTGTCTCCTCATCAGTCTATTCATTTGCCCACTTTTTGCCTTCTCCGCAGTCTGCTAGTGAAAAAGTTCTTCACACCTTAGATTTGCATAAACTGCACGTCTTTGTTATTTGGATAAGACTAAAACCATTTGTAAATCTGAGCAACTTTTGGTTTCCTTTCATCCTAGGTCTTTTGGTTTGGCTATTTCTAAGCAGGCTATTTCTTCATGGATATCTAAGGCCTTTTCCTTTTTGTTGCTCTTTTTTACATGGGAAAAGCCTTTCTTCTGTTAAGGCTCATTGTGTAAGAGCTGTGGCTTCTGGCACTTTTTTTCAAAGGACTGGATATCATCTTCATCATTGAGGCAACTACTTGGACATCTCTGCATACTTTTACAAGCACTAGAAGTTGGATATGGTTTCTAGAGCTGAATTTGCCAGGGCTATCCTGCATGGCTTTCTTGAAGGCTGTGCTGGACCTTTCTCCCTCCTTTTCTCCTGAGCTTTTGTACTTTCCATACTGTAAGAAATGCTGCAGCAGTGATGTAGGACATAGTACAGTTGTGTAAAATTGTACCGTAACAGTAGATGTCCTTCTCTTCACGGTTACAGGATTCACTCCCTCCCTCCTCCCCCTATTTTTCTTCTTCTGGATACACATGTTCATCTTTTCTCATGGGGCTTTTCAGTTTTGAGGATTTTACATCCGTACATCACCTTTATGCCCTAATCTGACGTACAATGTCCGTATTGCAACCTAAGGCTTTGGTATACTTGCTGGACGTTGGGCTGCCATAGTCAAGGGATCCTTACTGTAAGGAAGGCTGCAACCGTGAATATTCCATCTCTGGATAGGATCGTGTATCCTTTCAGTTTTTCTCCTTTGACAGGATTTTACTTGGAATTGTAGGTGTCAGCCTCCCACTTTAGGGGCAAGAAAGCACTATCTCTCTTAATTTAGCATGTTTTCTCACATTGAGTAGACAATACAGAGCATGAAAAAGATGCTTGTAGTTTTGTAGACTGTCTGGACATGTGTTAACCTTTGCAGGATATGTCTTGTATGTAATGTAATGTAAATTTTTTCTGTTTGATTTAAAAGCATCATGTTAGTGCCATTAACAGCCAGGGCGGGGAGTGGGGGTGCAAGGTGTGACAGAGTGGAGACAAGGAGAGGAGTACAGGTAGCCGAAACATTCATAATGTTAAATGGCAGTATGAAGCATAGTTGTGAAGGGGGGGATGCTGAAGAATTCCATTGAATGATGACTGAGAATAGAGAAGGCCTTACTAGACAGAGACATTTCTTTGCCACTAACCACTAAATTTAACACTATTGGCTTCATCTGTATGCTGATTTTTTTTTTTTTTTTGTAGTGTACACTTGAAAGTTTTTCCCAGCATTACTACATTATGAGCAGAGTTGAATTTAAGTAGGTTTCTTTGTTATAAGCGGTATCAGCTTAACTCCAAAGAGAGTCATTTTGCAGTTTTACTTATCATACCATTATAGCCTGAAGTTTACCACAATTATAAAACCAACTGTACACGCACGGAAATGTGCTTCTGTCCTGCAGTGTTAAAAGAAAATTCAGATCAGCTAATGTTTTTCAAGTAATGTTCATTATGTTTAGTTATAGAAACAAAGCAATAACTTTTTTTCTTTTTCCTTTCTTTGTTTTGGAAACACCCTGCCAGTCAGTAACTTATTCTTTTATAACACAAGCAATTTGTAAGGCTTCACATTTTTAAAAATGATGCAACACAACACATTAATTTGTAGCAGCTTGTCTTGAGCACTTTAATTTTGCATAAGTGTTTTGCTGCTGTATTCTGATAGCTTCCAGATTTCTTACCTTGCTGATTGTCTGTTTTTTCATTTTTGGTTTGCATTGCTTTCCTCAATTTGTTGTTAATTTACTCTTAACCTTTACACAGTCTTTTACTTTTCTGGAAGCCAGTCCTGTATTTTATCTATTTGCTGACTTTGAATTTGCTTCGCTTACACTTCTCACATTTGTTGTGTAAAAAGTATCTTGTTCTTTATGTTGTCTTTGTCCATCAAATGTCTTTGTACCATGACCATGTGATTTATGATAAATACTATGTTACTTTCTCCAGGCTCTTAAGCTCATTTAGGTCAGTATTCTAATACTACAGCATGGAGGATACACAGATCAAATTTTATAATTTATATGATCTTAACAGTTAAGACATAAGACAACGTAGCCAAAAGTCTGCTTTATTTTATTCAAAACCACCTAGCACAAAGTAACAGTAATGCTCTTCCAGATTTGGAATCCATTCAATGTTAATTGGGCTTTTTTCAGTCTGAGTCCTTAACCATTGGCATATTTTGTTGTAGCAATCCTCTAATGGCACACGCTTAAACATACCTCTCTCTCTACCCTCAGTCTCTCTCTCAAGATATATCTGAAACTGGCTTGGCTCCAGCTATCACACAAGACAAAGTCCTGAAAGTGTTATCAAAAGATAAAAATACTGCATAGATGGTCTTAACAGTATCTATGAGTGCGTCTTTTTGCCACACCCCTAGCAACACTTTCAACTTTGGCCTCCATATAGGTTTTGTACCAAACAAATGGAGAACAGTTAGTTATTCCCCTGCGTAAGGGAGGACCGTCCATAGAATTAGACAATTAACAGACTCGAGTTTGACCAGTCTCATATACAAAGCCAAGGAAAGGGTTATTATGGACTTGATCAGTAAGGACGTACGGAATCTCAAAACACTGGATCCATCTCATTTCGCATTTGTCAAGGGCAGGTCATGCTTACTCAGTCTGGTGGATGTTTGTGAAAAGTTCATCAAAGCAGTGGATGAAGGCAAAATGGTACATACTGCATTTCTTAACCTGGCTAAAGATTTTTGACAAATTCCCCACTCTGGTATAGTAGTAAAGCTTAACACATTGGAAATGAACACCTGTATCACCTGCTGGATTGCCAACAGGCTTACAGGATACAGTCAAAACAAGGGAAGTTACATCCACAAAGAAATCAGTCACCAGTGGAATCCCTCAGTGTTCTATGCTGGGACCTCTCCTGTTTGGCATTTTTTGAAGCCAATACCAAATGCCAAAAAATGCATTGGGAAGTCCTCTACCCCAGGGAACTACCACACTGACAATGTGTCCCTAAGAGTTGACCCAGTTCAAGGTTTGGGAACTTTTATGGACAGTGACCCATTTTTTTTTTTTTTTTTTTTTTTTTTTTTTTTTTTATCAACATGTGTTCATTGTCATAAAGTATTGTCTAGCTCAATGGATGTCATTGGCCCCTTTACTTAGCTCTCATTAGGTCCATCATTGAGTATAATGCCTCCACTGGCATGTATCTGTCCAGACATTTGCAACAATTGGAATGCCTGCAGTTATACCTTACTGAAAGGATGCAAGGCCTCCACAATATGTCGTATGTGGACTGACTCCAAGTCTTAGCACTATACTGTGTATCCTACAGACTGTTAAAATGTGACCTATGTCATGCATACTAGGCATCCTCTGCTCCATACTGATGTATTTGCTGCACATCAAGTCAGCATCAGAAATATTCAATCTAGAGATCTAAAACTCTTCTGCAACATAAGAACAGTTTGGAGGACTATCTCGCAAAGGATACCACTTCTGGAGCAGACTCCACAGCCATGTAAATCAAAGCATTTCCCTCTCCATATTCTAGCACAGCTTGGGTATATGGATGAGAGGCAAAGAAAGTTTACCCCAGGACTGCCCCCTGTACTACTGCTGGACAGACACAGCTCCTAAATGCTTTATCCCATGCATAGGTGTCTTCAAATTTGCTGTGGTATGACCTTTGTTATTCTTGTTTGGAGCAATATAATTATCAGCCATGGGATGGGTAACCCCAATTTAACACCAAAGGTGGAAAGGTTAATTTGAGCACCAAAAGGGACATTGGTTAGGCTTAAAATGACCCACAAGGGCAATTTGTCTATTCTTGGCTTTACCAAATATTCACAGCACTTGAAAGACAGGCAAATATGTCTATGACTTGTTCTTGGGTTAATATATGCAGCTATTTTCATAATCACTTGTTTATGAACGTCTTAAGACTCCTGTTGAGAATTCATTTATTTGGGGGGGGGGGGACTTGTAGTAGTCTTTTTAATGTCGTGCCTTGTACTGAGATTGACTTGAACTGGTCTTCAGACTAGCCAGGTTTCAAAATGTACAATGAACAGGGAGTCAGCAATGGAGGTGATATGATGTATGAGAAAGTAGTAAGGCAGTAAGGTCCAGCGAAGTAGGTTTTCTGAATTGTGTAAAAATAATGGGTGGAAAAGTACTTTGTTTCTTGTGACCTTTTTTTACTTTGTAGCTGATTTTCATTTTCTATTTATGTTGTTACAGGGTTCTTCAAAGTGTTGTCTCAGCTGACAGAGGTTGGAGAAGTTACTCCCGAGCAGTTTATTAGTAAGTACTGCAATATTTTTCTATAGATGTTCTTCATTCCACATTGCTGCAGTCCTAACTATTGGGTAGTCCGCTGTCCAGTCGGCCCGAATACCAGAGTATATGGCTGACGTCGGTCAGGGCGCATTAGACTGACGTCAGTACGTCAGGGTACTAATGCGCATGACCGACGTCATATCTCATAGGGATTACCATACCTTGTGTATACCTTGTTTAGGGCCTGAGCACGACGTTGTTGGATGCCGCTCTTGTGCTAGGTTTAACAAACGCACTATTAAGAGAAGGTTAGACTGTGCCAGGTTAGTGTTTGGGAAGCGTTGCAATTATAAAATGCCATCGGATGCTCCGACGCCCGCTTCGTCCAAAAAGCGCAAGGACAAAACAGCGAAGCCTAGGGTTGATGAACCGGCAGTCCCGGACGCCGGTTCTTTAGAAGGCTCAGTGGAGCCAGAGGTTTTGCCAGGAGTTTCTTTGGAGTCTCAGGCAGAGACTTTACTGTTACAGGATGTGCCTTCTCAGGAGGTAGGCCAGGCTGAGGGGGCTTCTCAGGTAACTGTTCTTCCCTCTCTTCCCAAGGTAGTTAGAGCCTCTCCTTCTGTTTCCAAAACTTCTTTGAGAGGTAGGCCAAGTTTAGCTTCAGTGGGGCTTCTCCTAGCACTTCAGGTTCTGTGCCTAAGAAACATATGCTTAAAATGGCAGAAGATTTGATTACTATGATTAGAGGTTCTATGCCCCCTCCTGATAAGAGGCCTAGGGTGGAACCTGAGTTTGATAGTTTTGAACAGTGTTCAGAGGCTTCTGAGTCTTCTGCGGAAGATTTGCAGGAGTATCCTCCTTATTCTGATTCTGATGTGGATGATTCCACTCCTACAGCTTCTCCTCCTGAGGATTTCTCATTTTCAGAGACTCTGCATTCCATGAGGGAGCACTTTAAATGGGAAGGCCAGGATTACTCTGATTCCAGGAAAAGGCTTAGGGAATTCTTGTTTTACCCCAGCATAGGCCCTTAGCTATACCTCCTGTGTTGAATGTGGTGGAAGATGTTTTTGCAGAGGCTTCCCTGAACCCTGATTCTTTGCCTCCTGCTCCTGTTAAACCTGATAGGTACTATAGGGTGCCCGAAGCTCATAAGTATCTTTTTAAGAGTCCTAGGGCAGACCCGAAACTGTTTCTCAGGGACCTAAAGGTGTTAAGGCCTCTGTGGTTAAAAACCCTGTTCCCACTGATAAAGAGGCAAGGGCTTTGGATAGATGGGGAAAGAAAGTGTATACTTCTTCCACTTTAGCCATGAGGGCGTTGAATTGTCAGTTTCACATGCTAAAATATCAAAATTATCTCCTTTCACAACTGAAATCTAAGGTGGATGCTTTGGCGGAAGGTATTGAGTGTAAAGAGTTGCTGGATTTAGTTCATGTGTCTGAACAAGTGGGTAAGCATTCTTTGCAATGTGGTTTTGATGCTGTACAGGCCTCCTCGAGGGTGGCTGCCACTAGTTCTGTTCTTCGCAGGCATGCCTGGTTGAGGGATCAGAATTTAGCTGAGCATGTTAAGACAAGGATTTTGGATGCTCCTTTACAGTCTGATGTGTTGTTTGGTTCGCCTGTGGAAGCAGTTTTAAAGAAAATGGAGGACAAAGCTAAGTCTATGCAAACTGTTAAGGATTTTTGCAGGTGCAGCCACCAAGTTTAGTAGAAATTGGCCTACTAAGGGATGGACATATCCTGCTTATGATTCCCAGTCTAGGGGTAGGTCTAGACGTGGTAGGGGCAGAGCTCAAGGTTCTTTTAGGCCTAGAACAGGAGTTCACCTGCTCAGACTTCTGGTGAGGGCAGGGGTCAGTCCTTTCGTAAACAGACCCAATGACCTGCCATTTCAGCTGCCAGTAGATTCTCGCCTGGCAGCTCCTTTGGGAGGAAGACTGTCTCTTTTCAAAGAAAATTGGGATTTAATTACTCAAGACAGATGGGTGTTGGATATCATTCACCACGGTTACAGGTTTTATTTCCATACATTGCCCCTTTCAAAGGCATGCCAGACGTTCCTCCTCCACAAAGGAAAGAGGCTCACAAGCAAATTTCTCTGTTACTCCAAATAGGGGCCATTCAGCCAGTCCCTGTATCAGAAAGGGGCCTAGGATTTTATTCTCGCCTGTTCCTAGTACCAAAGAAGGGGAACACGTGGAGACCAATTTTGGATTTATCTATCCTCAACACTTATCTGGACATTCCCAAGTTCAAGATGTTGACGTTACAACAGCTTTTACCTCTGCTGGGCAAAGATCACTGGATGGTAACTTTAGATCTCAAGGAAGCTTACCTTCATGTGCCTATAAGACTAAGTTGCAGGAAGTATCTGCGTTTCGAGCTGGAAATTCTCATTATCAGTTCTCTGCATTGCCCTTTGGCTTATCTACTGCCCAGAGTATTCACAAAGGTTCTGGCTCCAGTGATAGCTTACTTCAGGCTAAAAGGAATTCAAATCTATCCTTACTTGGACGACTGCCTGATTCTGGCTCAAGAAAAGGAAGACCTTCTACAGCATCTGGAATATGTTATAGCAGTGCTAAGATGCCTAGGGTATTCTGTGAACGAAATAAAGTCCAGTCTAGTACCCTCTCAAGACATGTGCTTTCTGGGTGTGAGACTGAATACAGCAGCCCAGATGGCCTCTTTAACCCCGGACAAACAAAAGAGTCTATCCCTTTACTTCCATCAACTATCTCATCAGTCCGTGCTGAGTGCAAGGACAGTCCTTCAAGCATTAGGGTTCATGGCATCTTGTATTCTGGTGCTTCCCAATGCCAAACTGCATATGAGGAAGCTGCAATGGTATCTCAAAATGTATGGACACAGCACTGCCAGGATTTGGACACTGTCATTCAAATAATACCTTGCCTTCAAAAAGAATTTTTGTGGTGGGCTCAGGAATGTCACCTAAACAAGGGACTCTCTGTGACCCGGCCAGAGGCGAGTCAGATTTTAACGACAGATGCCTCGGACATTGCTTGGGGAGCTCATCTAAATGGAAAGTGGATACAAGACAAGTGGCCTGCCAGACTACAGCATCTACATATCAATATGAAGGAGATGTTAGCAGTCCAGTTTGCATTAATGGCTTTCAAGGAGTTACTTCTTCCAGGGCAGGTGTTGATTCTAACAGACAACACAACTGTCATGTGGTACATCAACAAACAAGGGGAACACATTCTTATCCTCTATGCAGGCAAGCAATGATTTTATGGGAGACTGCGCTCAGCTTGCAACTAACTCTTCAGGCAAGGTTTCTGCCGAGCACAGAACTCCTTAGCAGATGTGTTAAGCAGACAAATCATGGATCCCCACGAGTGGAAACTGGATCTTCATGTATTTCAGAAATTGACAGTGTCATGGGGAACTCCAGACATAGATCTGTTCGCTTCTCCACTAAACCACCAGCTGCCAAAGTTTTGCACAAAGGGGTTTCATCACACAGCTTGGAAAGTGGATGCTCTTTCTTTCAGTTGGAAAAATCTTCATGTGTATGCCTTTCCACCTCTGCCTCTTCTTCCAAAGGTGCTCTTAAAGGTCAGACAAGACAAGCCAAGGATGATTTTAATAGCTCCAGATTGGCCTCGGCAACACTGGTACCCACTACTAAGGAGTCTGGTAAGGAAGCCTCCATGGCCTTTACCTTTGATTCCACATCTGTTATCTCAGAAGGACGGTCATCTGCTCAATGTCAAGCTTCACTCTCTTCATCTAACAGCCTGGCATATTCTGTGTTGAAACACAGCAGGTCTCAACTTCCTCAACAAGTTTTAAATGTGATTATGGAAGCTAGAAGACCTAGTACAAGGAAAGTGTACGCAGAAAAATGGAAGAGGTTTTTATTTTGGAGTACAGCAAAGAATTTGGAAATTTCTGAGCCTAATTTGAGTGTGGCTCTTCAATATCTTACTGAGTTATTGGACAAAGGTTTGTCCTTCTCTTCCATTAAGATTCATGCTGCAGCAATTTCAGCTCACTATGATTGTGACCCACCATTGTTTTCGCATCCTTTGTTCAAGCAGTTTCTTAGAGGGCAAAGAATATAAGACCCCCGTAGAGCTCCTACTCCTGCTTGGGATCTCAATTTTGTGTTGGAAAAACTTACTCTACAACCTTTTGAGCCTGCGGCTACTGCTGAATTGAAATACTTGTCATGGAAGACTGCTTTTCTGTTGGCTATTACTTCTGCAAGAAGGGTGTCTGAGTTGCAGGCCCTTATGGCAGTAGAGCCCTTTTGATTTTCCATAAGGATAGGGTATCATTACGTACTAATCCTTCCTTTATGCCTAAGGTGGTTTCTAGTGTGGCTTTAAACCAAACTATTCATTTGCCTACTTTTTATGCAGACCCCAAAATAAAGGGGAAAAGATTTTGCACACTTTAGATGTACACAGGCAATTGCGTTATTATTTAAGCAGGACTAAGGATTTTAGGCAGTCTCAGCAGTTGTTTGTTTCTTTTGCTTTGAGTTCAGGGCAAGCCTGTGTCAAAACAAACTATTTCTAGGTGGATTGGGTTTTGCATTGCATTTTGTTATTCCCATCATGGCAAGGAGATTCCAGCTGGGATTAGGCCTCATTCCACTAGGGCTACTGCCACTTCAACAGCATTTCTAAGGGGTGGCAACTAAGGATATTTTGGAGGCAGCTACTTGGAGTTCAGTGCATACTTTCTCTAAGCATTATCACCTTCCTCTCTACTCTAAGTCTAGGGCTGGTTTTGCCACAGCTATTTTGCAAGGCATGTTGTCAGCTCCTGCTTCTTTATGATTTGCCAGCCTCCCTTACCTCTGCTTTGGGATTCTACCCAATAGTTAGGACTGCAGCAATGTGGAATGAAGAACATAGTACAGTTTTGTACCTACCATAAATGTAGATGTTCGAGGATCCACATTGCTGCAGTCCAATTTACCCTCCCTCCTTCCCTCTGTGTTTAGGGGTGGTTGTGTAGGTGAGGTTATATGCTGATATTTTTGTATATATTTTTGTATATATTGTACATATTTTTGGTGCAGGTATATTGGGCCTTGTCTTTTTAGGGTCTTCTGACATCTGGGGCAAGAAAAGACTGAGGATATGACGTCGGTCATGCGCATTAGTACCCTGACGTACTGACGTCAGTCTAATGCGCCCTGACCGACGTCAGCCATATACTCTGGTATTCGGGCCGACTGGACAGCGGACTACCCAATAGTTAGGACTGCAGCAATGTGGATCCTCGAACATCTACATTTATGGTAGGTACAAAACTGTACTTTTCTTTTCATTAATTCATGACCTGTTAGTAGTTTGTACAACAGACCAGCATCCTTTTTGAAGGAATGCATGTAATTCTCCATTATTGCAATATCTGCACTTAACTCGTTATTTCCTCTATTGCTGTTTTTTCAGCAATCCATGTCATATGGGTATTGAACTCGGATTCAGACTGTTGGTGTGAGTTTCCGCTCAGAGCTGTACCTAAATATTTTTGGGAAAAAAATTTAAAAAAAATCAAAATATATCTTTTAGGAATGATGTTGTAGCTTTATTTTTGAAGATTTGGTGTTTTCATATCACTGCTTCACAGATGTTAATGGTGTACAATTCATCAGGTAAAACCAGTGCTGTATGGATAGGTTCCTGTTGTATTCTGAAAAACACATTGAAGTTTGTTATTTGGCTTTTTATTGAACGTCTACCTTTGACTATATGCAGAGCCAGTTAAATATACACAAAAAAAGTGCATAAATAGTTTAACTTCATCCAGTTTGCACTTCACATCAACTGTAGGAATAACTTCCTTTTTGCCAACTAAATGGATTCCTCAACATTGTAGGATTGAAAATCTATGATCTGATGATGTCTATTTTCATTCATTCCTCAGATCCAATCTTCAGGTCCAACTCTGCTGCTTTTGCAGCTCATGGCGTACTACAAACTCTTGAGCTCCTCCCTTACCCATAATGCTGCCATCTACTTCCATACCTCGTATTTCATTTGCCACCTTTGCGTAGGATATGGTTGCTACTGCTTTTGAGCATTATAGTGAGTTTTGTCAGATTTAAGTCCTTTTATCTTTAATTCCTTTTCTAACTTAAAATTAGTATTATTTATATCATCCCTTAGCCCTACACTTTTTCCAGTGTAACGTAATACCATTGCTGGTAGTTTCTGATCCCTCTTTACTGTTTGCCCAGTAATCTTTACTACCATTATCGGTGGCCTTTTTCTTCCTACCAAAAAAAAGCTTATTATTTGCCTTATTTCCTTTTTCTGATTATGGCTGGAAAACCTTCTGGGTTTAAGAAGTGCAAGCAATGTGGGCACAAGATTCCCCTTAACCTGATGCTCACAACTCTTGAGTAGTATTGTCAGAGTAATATTGTCTGGGCCCTGCTCATTTAGAAGTCCTTTGTGACATTTGCAGGTTGCTTAACCCCAGGGCTTTAGTGGATAGGAAAACTTAATTGATTTTGAAGAGACTTCTACCAACTAGTTTTTCAGAATCGTTTGCTGGAGCTCATCCCTCCAAAGCAGATCAGAAAGAGTTAAGGAAACAACTTGCTGAGCCTTCTGGATCTTTCACTGCATCTTTGGATCCTAGTAAGGAGTAGGCCAAGAAGATTTCCAAATGGTCTGATTCAAAGTCCAGTTCTTCGGATCCAACTTCTTCGGATACTAGGTGTACCTCTTTGGATCCAGTTTTGTCTGAGCCAAAATGGCTCCCCCCATACCATGTTTGTATCCTTTCTAGACCTGGTCCCATCTCGGCTACTCTCACCATTTTTAGAGAGGTGTCAACATTCAAGATCTCCCTCCATAGCTTTTTCTTTCTATTCTTCAGGAGTTTTACATAGATGGATATGAATAGAATGATGTTTCTCTCTGTGCAGATATCTATAGATGGGAGTTCTCCCGGGTCAGAGACATTCATGAGTAAGAAAAATTCTCACTCTCCAGTTTGAATTTAAGCACTTTCATTCACTTTTATTAACGTGAACTTCTTCAGAAACATGTTGTTGTAAAAAAATACTGTTTAAATACTATTTCCACAGGAAATTATGTCATACCATTTGAAAGTCAAATTAATTAATAAATACATGAAATGCATTCATAATTCCTTATAACATTCACCATTTACTCATGTTTGTAATGCTTTCTCACTATTAAATAAGTTTTAGAGTCTCAAAAACATTTTTTCAAGTCTTTTTTTTTTAGTTGTTTTTTAGTTAAGATAACTAACTGTTTTTGTTTTATATGTATATGATGTCTTCTCTCCCCTGATAGTCTCATTTAATCAACTATCTGTATATTAAAAAACATTTCAAATTTATTACTTCATTTAGCTCTGGTGTTTGGTCTGCCTTGGTCTGCCCCAAAGACTAACTGCCACAGGGACTCCTTACATTCCAAAATATTGTTCAGGTCTCCTGAGAATAATTCCTTTTTGACTCTATCTAAAATGAAAAATTCAAATTTCTTAAAATCTTTTTTACAACAACATGTTTCTGAAGAAGTTCACGTTAATAAAAGTGAATGAAAGCGCTTAAATTCAAACTGGAGAGTGAGAATTTTTCTTTTGGAAGTTCATCTTGTTTATTGCCTGGTTTTTTAGTGTGTTTATCGTATCTTTGGAACGTTCCTACAGTATTTTTCAGACATTCATGAGTATTACTCCACCAATCCTGACTCTTCCGCTGATCCATCCTTCCGTTTAGAAGCCCTTGGATCCAATCCGAAGATGGTGGTGTGTTCGGATCTGATTACTTCTGAGTGTACCAGCTCCAAAATGGTCTGATCTGGATTACTCTTGGAACCAAAGCACCATTGTCAATACCAAAGAAGTTAGAGCCATCTCTGCCTTTCGGAGTGTTGGCATTGGACAGCTCAGCTCTGACTTTGCATTGGGTGGGCTACCGTCAGGTCAGAAGGAAGACTGTGGTCTGGAAGCATGCCTTTTCAGCTCCATTAACCTCCTCCTCCCTGGGGCATTTTGCCTTTGAGGTAGAGTTTTCTGTTTCAGAATTCATTTTTTCCTCCTTGTGTCTTCCTTCTAGTTCTGGATGGCTTTGTGCTGTGAGCCTCATCACTCTACCACACAGGCTCAGCCATCCCAAATCCTTGAGACCCCCCCCCCCCCCCCCCCAGCAGGCTATCCTCATTTCTTCTGATACTTCCCCAGAGCATCCCACTGAGGAAATCCCTAGGAGGAAAAAAGTGCAAAAGGAGGCACTTAGTATCTTCAGAAGATACTGACTTTCTTGAAGGGGTAGTGTTCCCAAGATCAACACCTGATGACATCTCTTTTGGAGACATTTTGGAGGTCCTTAAGCAAACAGGTGGTTAGTCTAGATAACCCTTCCCAAGAGGACTCTGTATTCCTGAAGGCTTTTGGGTCTGACCCATCTACTTCCTGGCTCACTCTGCCTGCTGACAATCTCATTGAATTAGTTTCTCTGCGGGTCTGGAAGGACAGTTCTGTTGAGCCACTTCCCAGGAGACCGGATAGGATCCTGGCACCACCCAAGGTGAAAGAGTTTTGGAGCAAGGGAGTCTATCAGTAGATGCCATGGTCGTGGTGGCAGCCACAAAGAAAGAACTTGTAGAACAGAGTTCATGTTCATCCCCCTAACAAGTAATCGAGAGCGATGGACAGGTTTCAGAAGCTTGTTTGCGCTTCAATGACTTTTGCTCTTAGGTCACTGAACTATTCAGTGCACTTTACCAGACTACAGGGAGAACGAGCTTTCCATATCCCCCTCGGGAGCAGTAACTGCTGAGGCACAGGCTTCCGTTGCATCAGAGTTGGCTACCTTACAGGCCATTATTAACTTGTCCATGAGGTTAATTTCACATGCAGCTGAAGGTACCTCAAGGGAGGTGGGTTCAGACATTTACAGCAGGAGGCATGCCTGGATGAGCTTGTATGATTTTGCAGAGCCCTTCAAGTCCTCCTTTGTCAATGCTCCCTTTGACAGAAGTTCATTGTCTGGCCCTAAACACACACTCCAGGTGTGAGCAAGATGGTAAGATGCTGTCTGCAGTGGGGGTACATTTTTCGACCCCTCAAAGAACCTTCTTTAGGCATCAATGAGGTGGTCAGAAGATGTGGTTCGGAAAGTCCCAAGGTCCTTTCCATGATCCACATGGAGATAGTCCCCCCCCCCATGCCCCTGGGGAACTAACAGAAGACACCACCCTTGTGGCAGAGGAGACTCGCAGAGCCAGGGCTCCAGAGATTCTTTCTCTGACAAGCTCTACCAGCGTTCCTTAAAGGGGACATGATTTGCCCACCTCTGGAGGCAGTCGGGGGTAGTCTATCCCTGCACTAAGGGAGCCTGGCTAAACATTACAGAAGGTACATGAGTGCAGAGGATTATTTCCCAAGGTTAGATAATTCCCTTGTGCTTTTTCCCTTTCCCCTCCCGTAACAGTAAACAAAATTCCGATGTTCCACCCAGTCAGAGGACAGCAGCAGCTCTGGAAGTAAAAAAGCGGTTAACAAAAAGCCATCCAAGAGGTCCCATAGACCAGAAAGAATCCAGAACTTCCTCAAGATTCTTTAGTGCCAAAGAAAACTGGGGATTGGAGACTAGATTTGGATCTTGGCAATCTGAACAAAGCGGTTCAACATACCAAGTTCCAAATGGTCATACTTCAGTCCATTTTGCCTTTCCTGCCCAAGGACGACTGGATGTGCTTAGTAGATCTTAATGATGCATGCTATCATATAAAAATTAACAGGCATTCCAGGAGATATTTATGCTTCTGCCTGGGAGCCAGTCATTACCAGTTCAGCATACTGCCTTTTGGTCTTACCACAGCCCCCAGGGTATTCACCAAATGCATGGCAGTAGTAGTAGTAGCTCACTTGAGACTGCACAGATTGTGTTTCCTTACCTGGAAGACTGGCTCATTGCTGCCCTGACCAGGCATCTAATAATCAAATCACGAATTTATGTACTCCAATTTTGCACTGACCAGGGCATTACTGTCAGTCTCAACATGTCTCATTTCCTAGAACCAACTCAAGTCCTGAATTCATAGAAGCCTTGTTCCTTCCCTTCCCCTGCCAAGAGTACAAACTATAAAATTTCAAGTCAGGATGATAATTCAAAACTCATCAGTGTCAGCCCAGTTGATTCTACAGGCATTGGGTTTGATGTCTGCTGCCATAATTCTGGTACCATTGGTGAGATACCATATGAGAATTCTTCAATGGACCCTGACAACTCAGTGGTCCATACTGTACCAGCCTTTGTGCACCCAGATCAAAGTAACACAGACATGTAAAAGATATCTCAGGTGTTGGATTTGCTCTTATCAGATTTCTCAGGGCTGTCCATTCATACTTCTCAGCCCAAAGCCATAGTGACCATGGATGCATCCCGGTTTGGACGGGAGGCATTTCATGGGGAAGTCTGTCCAAGGCACTGGATTCCCAGAAGAGAACAACATGCATGTCAGTGTCCTAGAAATGAGAGCAGCCCTTCCAGCACTGCAGGCCTTTAAAGAGTCTCGCCCTTCAGGGACTATTGCGATTAAGACAATATGGCAATAGTCTGGTGCATCAGCAAACGGGGAGGAACCGGATTTTGCCAATTATGTTGAGAAACTAAGTGAGTGTGCGGCAATGGGTGATTTTATCCAGTTGATTTCGTATAGCATTGCACACTCCAGGGAAATCCAAAGTGATAGCAGACAAGTTGAGCATATCCATCCTATTGCCTCAAAAGTGGTCTCTCAACAAGAAAATTGCCAAGAAGATTTTCCATCAGTGGGTCCATCTGTGCTGCAGCCTTTTTGCATCTCCCCTCAACCAGTGCAGCAGGGTTTTTGCCCTGATCCCCCAGCTGGGGGGCATCAACGAGAGATCCTCTTTTACACAATTGGTCCCCCGTCTCCTTTATGCTTACCCCCCCACTTTCTCTGGCCTCACCTGATTCATCCCTGTGGATCTTGGATCCAATTCCAGATCTTCTCTTTCTTCTGACTGACAGACATTCATCCTGGTATTTGGGGCCTAAATTTGGCATGGTTTCTTCATTTCCATTGATAGCTAGAAAACCCAGGCTCTGCCTGTATGTCCTATACTGTTGTCTTCCCGCAGACCTTCCACTAGATAGATTTACAGAAGTAAATGGAAAAGGTTTGTTATTTGCACTCAACAGAAAGACATCAACCCATTTTCTGCGCTGGTCCAGAAGGTTCTCGAATTCTTGCTACTAGTTTGAATAAAGGGCTAGTTCTTCAACAGTTAAAGTTGGCTGCTATTTCAAATTTTCTTGTTGGAGTTCACAATTTTTACTTAGCTTCATTGCGACTGTGTAAGGCTTTTATTAAAAGAAATTTTTTACTGAAACTCTCTTTAAAGATCCTACCCCACTGTGGGATTTGAACTTAGTCTTACAAGCCTTAACTCAGTCACCCTTTGAACCAGCTGTTAAATGTGACCTAAAGTTTTTAACTTGGAAAACGATATTTTTGTTGGCCTTATCCTTTAAACCTCCATATTTGGTCTTTCTTAAAGATGGAAAGAAAGGATGGGTTGGTTCATAAAGGGTGGTGTCAGGATCCAGCATAAATCAGTCAGTCTCCCAGTTTTCTTCCCCAATTCCTCCAACAAAGGGGAGTACATTTTTCATTTATTGGATGTTCATAGACTATTACGTTTCTGTCTGCATAGAACTGACACATTCAAAAAATCAGTTCAGTTGTTTATCTTTTTTTCCAGATCCAAGATTGGGTAAACCTGTTACCAAGATAACATTGGCCAAGTGGTTAACAGGTTACATTTCTTTTGTCTTTAATAAGTTGGGATCTGATGTCCTTTTCATTCTTCCTCACTAATGGGTCTTGGATCCAATTTCAGGTCTGATTTAACTGCTTTCCAAGACTTGGGCATCTTGAGCTCCTCCCTGTTCCCATAATGCACCATACCATTCTCAACTCCCCATATCTCGTTTGCCATGTGTTGCATCTAGGTGTGGGTCCAGTCTCAACCTAGTGGTATTGGTCAGGTAAGTGAAAAATTCTAGTTAGTGACTGATTTTTATTATTACTTTTTTTCCTCTGTTTTCACCTTCCTTCTTGTCCCTGATGCTGCTTTGACTACTTTAGCTTTCCCTTTCTTCTGCTGCTGCTTTTCTTTGTGTCATTGGCAATTTCATAAAACAAACAAAAAAAAACTTTCTAGTTAAGATTGTTAGTTTTTCTTGGTCATTAGCTTAGCTGGCTTTTATTTTTTTGCCTTGTTGATGTGTTTAGTGTACTATTATGTTGGAGAAACCAGCTAGGTTCAAGAGATGCTCTTCTTGTGGGCACAAGATCCCTAACTCGGATGCCAACAAGAAGTGCATCTATTGCCTAGACTCAGACCGTTTTGATGTGGAGTATCTGGTATGTGTGCTGTTCAATTCCCGCTCATTAGCTGACTGCCAAAACAAGCTCCTTTTAAAGGGCTTGCTGCCATCATCCTCAATTTTTGAGGCTCAAACCGCCCATCAAGCATGCTGGCTCCAAGCACTCCCTCTCAGATTCCACTGGGGAGTTGAAGCATGACAAGAAAAAGGCAAAGATCTTGGATCAGTCGACATCTAATGTGAACACCTCCCATAAAACTTTGGATCAAAAGACTACTTCTGATCAGTCAGTGTCTATGCCTAAGGTCTTGAGGCAAGTGTCTGATCCAAAATTGCTATTGGATCCATAATCTTCAGCTCTGATCACCTCTAAGACCTCAGATCCTATAATCATTTTCCAGCATCTCTTCCTAGTATCTTAGGGCTTCAGATCTGGTAGTTAGGAGCCTGACATCGCCCTTCCAGGTGGAACCAGTAGCCCTGCTCTTCTCTTGAAGGTCCTTCAAACCCCTACCGAATCAAGACATACATCCTTGGCCTCTTCCAGCTCTTCCCGAAGCTTCAACGAGGCCGAAAATGACAAAATGATGCGGACGTTCCTTGGGGAGCACATCCAGATGAGGGTTATTGCCTTCTCCATCCTATCTTGGATCCGTGAGTGCTCCTCGTTCCATACAGACCCCTTTCCCGATCCAACCCCTGGTTTCAGAATCCCAAGAGCCTGGGTACCCAAGAGAGTCACTGTCTTCCTTCTTCGACTCCGACTGTATCCCTGCCTAGCATTGCTCCATTTTTGTCAGATCAGGGCATGTCCCATATCTGAGAAGTCAGCACCAACTCTGGGGGGTTTGACTTTGGATCTGTTGCTTCCTCTTGGAGCTTCGGCCTTTGACAGCTCTGGTCCGGTTCTGTCAGGAGGCCTTGGGTCTGTGGGTGGTTCTGCTCTGTCCCCTCTGGTAACTTCAGTTCAGAGGGAGAGAGGAGAGTCTTCCCCGGGCCCGTCAACCTTCTGGGTGACAGAAAGGGCTTCCTCTAGATTTAGAGAGTTGTCTCCTCACTTCCAGGATCTACCCTTTTCTTCCTCTGATCTGAGCACTGATCCCGTCGTTCCTGTCCTAGGTCAGACTGTCCCGAGAAGCCTCTACACTGCTTTCCCTCAGGGAGTCCCCCTGTCTTCCAATACATCTCCAGAACACCCCATGGAGGAGGTCCCTTAAAAGAAAAAGTGTAAAAGGAGGCATTAAGACTTCCATATGGAGTCCCTCACAGAGGACTCCAGTTTTGATGTGGGTGAAGGATCTCCCTGATCACCACCTGAGGACATCTCCTTTGGAGACATCCTAGAACTCCTCCAACAGAAATGGTGGATGGCCTGCCCAACCTACTACTCCTGAGGAATTGGGGTTACTAGAGGCTTTTGGGGTGGGCCTGTCTACATTCTGGGTGACTCCCCAGGCAGATGAGCTTGATTCATCTAGTCTCCTGCTGGGTCTGGAAGCAATCGGACATGGTCAAGCCTATCCCTAAAGCTTCCCAGTAGGGTCCCGAGTCCGTTCTTGGATCATACACATTGGATTAAAGGCTTTCCTGTAGATGTTGTTGTCATTGCAGCAGCCACTAAGGATGAGCTAGAAGAGCAGGGACCGCTGTCTGCCTAACGGAGTCTAGAGTGTTGGACAGGCATGGAAGCATGTTTGTCTCAGCTGCCTTCTCTCTGAGGTCGTTGAACTACCTGGCGTACTTCAGTTGTCTTCAGAGAGACCTGGTTAAGGAATTATCCAGCTCTCTTGCCGAGGCCATGTCTGAGGAGGACCTGAAAAAGGTTTCTCCAACTGGCTACTCTTTCTTCCCTCACTAATTTCTCGATTTAGGGTGATTGTGCACTCCCTGAGCAGAGAGGGTGCAGGCATAGCTATCAAGAGATATTTCTGGTTGCGACTTGCAGAACCCTTCAAAGTGTCCTTCATTAATGCTCCTTTTGATGGGGCCTTCTTGTTTGGACCTTGTGTGAAAGGCGCACTAACCCACAGCGAGCAAGAAGGAAACACCTCGTCTGCCATGGGGATAAAGTTTTCTACTCCTCAGAGGATCTTCTCCCGGAACCAAAGAGGAGGTAAGAAAACTTGGTTCAGGAAGATGCAAGGCTCTTCAAGACCCGCATGGGGATGCTTCCTCCAGAGGCAGAGGGGAAGGTGTCACTGGCAGACAGCGCCTCAGAGGCAGGAGGGTCCACAGAATCGGGGCTCCAGGGAGCCCTTCCCTGTTAGGCCCTTCCAGCGCTCCTGAAGCAATGCCTGACTGTCCATCTCTGGAGGCAGTCAGGGGTCATCTATTTCTGCACCTTGATGCCTGGACAAATATAACAATTCCTGGATGCTAAATATTGTATCCAGAGGCTATTACGTTCCCCTTTTCCCAAAGTTCCACACAGTCAGAGGGAGTAACACACTACGAGAAGTTCAAAAGCTTCTACAAAAAAGTCATCCAAGAGGTCCCGACCGAACAAAGAGGGTTTGGAACTTACTCTCACTTCTTTTTAGTGCCAAAAATGACAGGGGACCTGAGACCTATTCTGAATCTCGGCGATTTAAATAATTTCATCAAGAAGTCAAAGTTCGATTGGTTGCAGTTCAGTCCATCCTGCCACTTTTACGCAAGGACAGTTGGATGTGCCGCATGGATCTTCAGGATTCCTATAATCATGCATCAAGATCGACAAGTGCCCCAGAAGTCATTTGTGCCTTTAGCTGGGAGCCAATCATTACCAGTTCAGAAAGCTGCCCTTTGGACTCACCACAGCTCCCTGGATGTTTAGCCTCGGGTGGGCAGCTACGACTGGCAACCATTTGGTAAAGAGATTCCCGGTGTTTCTATATCTAGACTATTGGCTTCTTACTGCACAGACAAGGCATCTACTGATGCAACCAAGGAACTATCTAGTAAGAATCTTCAACCATCTGAGCATTATGATAAATCTAGCAAAATCAAACTTGACACCTTAGTTCATAGGAACACAAATGGATTCAACAACACAAGTGGTTTCCTTGTCAGTACACTGCATTTTATCTTTGAGAATATTCAAGATGTACTAAATCGTCCGTAACCACTGGCCAAGTTGGTTTTACAGGCCCTAGGGTCAATGGCAGCTGTTCTAGTTCCCTTGGTTTTGGTTCTGTGAGAGTTCTGCAGTGGTCCATTCCTTGTTATCTGCTGTTTACTCCCATAAAACGGGATCATCTACAGTGGTGGCTAGAGTCACACGACCTTTCTCTAGACAGACCATTCTCTCTTCCCTCAGTCATAGCCACAGTGGCCACTGATGGTTCCCACTCGGGGGGGGGGGCATATTGGCACTTCCTAAGGAAGATGGTCCAAGGCATGCGGTTGCCTGCAGAAACCAAATTGCATATCAGTGTCTTCGAGATGAGCAGTCCTCCTTGCGTTTGCAAGCCTTCCAGGACTTTCTCCCTCTGGGGACGATTGTGATTGACACAGACATGTCAGTAATCTGGTACATTAACAAGCAAGGAGGAACCTATTCTAACCCATTGTGCAGGGAGGCCATGAGAGTTTGGGAATGGGCAATATTTTCAGACCATTTTCTGATTGCAGCACACATTCTGGGGATAACCAGCATTCTAGCAGACAAGACTCGGCAGGTCAATTGTGATCCCTCACAAGTAGTCCTTCAAACAGTCGGCGAACAAGATTATTCAGCCATTGGAGCCAACCTTGTTGCAACCTATGTGCCTCTCCCGCCTCTCCCCTGAACTTCAAGTGCAACAGGTATTTTGCTCTGACCCCCAGAGGGGGAAGTCACCAAGGGATGTTATAGTCCACTATTACCCCCACGTTTCCTTTATGCTTAGCCCCATTACCATTGATCCCAAAAGTTCTACAGAAAGTCAGCAGGTGGAAGTTTTTTAATCCTCTGTCTCTTTCTGGCCCCCTTTCTTTGGTCTCACTTCACGTTTCTGCCTTGGATTCTGGATCTCATATGTCACCCTTCAGAAGTGCAGCTTCCCAGTCTTCACACCTCAAGCTGACTGTATGGTTTCTCCAATTCCAATAACTGTAAGAAAGTCCAGGCTCGCCTTTTCCATACATGACATTATCCTGGCCTCTGAGAGCTTCCACTAAAAAGGCCTACAATAGTAAGTGGAAGAGGTTCTCTGTTTGGGCGTCAAAGGAAAATAGTGATCCTATCTCGGCACCCATAGTGTTTACTGTCCTTTTTCTTGGCAATATTTTAAAGAAGGAGCTAGTTTCCCCACCATCAAACTCCCAACTGGCTGCAAGTTTCATGCTGGGAAGAGAATGTCATCCTTTTTTGGGTTTCTTTTTATTCCAAACTATGTGAGGCTTATCATGAAGGGAATGTTTCATCTTAGACCTCCAGTAAAAAATTCCTCTCCCCCCTTGGTATCTCGCAGTGGGTACTGCAAGGCCTCACCCAGAAGGCTTTTGAACTGGAAAAATTTATTTCTTGGAAAATTATTTTTAGTAGCTATTACTTCTGCTAAGAGAATATCGGAGCTTCAAGCTTTGTCAACCAAATCTCCTTGCATCATTTTTCACAAAGATGGTTTCCTTAAGAACAAGTCCTCCTTTCATGCCTAAGGTGGTTACGGAGTCTAACATTAACCAATCAGTTCAGCTGCCAGTTTTCTTCCCCATCTTTTCGAGTAAAGGTGAATACCTTTTACATATCCTGGATGTTCAGTTTGTTTCTACCTCCACAGAACAGAGCGACAGAGGAAATCTGCTCAGCTGTTTGTCTCCTTCTCAGCAAGCCGGTCAGGACAAGTAGATGTTCTTCATGTTTCACTTTGCAGTCATCACACTTGGGTTATCCTGCCAGGGGTAGCCCTCAGTCGGCCAGAATACCAGAGGCTTAGTATTTCTGCGTCGGTTGCTGTCGTTCCAGGACTGATGTCAGGTCGTCAGTGGTATAAAAACAGGCAGCCGATGCCATTACATCAGTCTTTCTTGCCAAGGAGCCCAAAGCAGAACCAGTTCATACGAGTGCCGGTCGGCCGCTACCTGAGTTTTCGTTTCTGAAGTTGAAGTCTTCTAAAGCTACGTACCCCATTGGGGATCCTTTTTTCTTGCTCTAACCAATGTCAGAAAAAGTTAACAATTGTCTCGCCTGTGGAAAGCAAATACAACACTGAGATTTCCATTCTTACTGCGTCACCTGTTTAGGCCCAGACCACAACATCCCTTGCTGTTTAATGCCAAAACTGTACATCGTTGGGCCCTTATCATGGCCAAATACTTTCACTCTCCATCTCCGTATTCCTAAATGGCTGATCTTCCAAAAAAAGTAAGGATAAAGGCAGAGACAGAACGCACCATTCCAAAACTGCTGACGACGCTTCCGTTAAGCTAGTTGCCAGTTCGCCAGTAATCAGTGAGGCGCTTTTGCAGCCCCTGATGCCCGCTTCTATGGAATCGCAGGCCACTATCGAGACCCGTTAGGAGTCCTGTATGCCGCGAGCCTCTTCTGGACTACGGAACCTGCGGATGTCTCTACCTTGGATGGGTCTGGAGCCGCTATGCAGGCACCAGCTTCCGAGGAAGTTCTTCACACTACCGATATTAGACGCAAACCGACGACTTCTTTCGTGTCTTTAGTTTTTTCTAAAACTACCACGTTTCTAAGGCCCAGGGTATGAACTATGCCTAAAACCGACGACCCAAGCTCAAGCGCCTGCTTCAGTCTCAAATGCTTAAAATGGCGGAAGACCTTATCGTGCTGATTAGGGGAAGTCTGCCTACCCCTACTAAAAGAAAGAGACTTGTCCCCACCATCTTTATCCGACCAGGAGTCAGACTCTGAGGTTTCTGATTATGAAGACATGCCCTTATCTGCTTATAAGGCTTCAGATGCGGAGGAATCCATTCCTTCTGCCTCTCCGCCAGAGGATTTTTCTTTTGGTGAAACCTTACATACCTTGAAAGAGCATTTCCATTGCCAGGATTATCCTCCGTCCAAAAAGAGACGCATGGAATTTTTAAATTTACCACAGCACAGACCCTTAGCTATTCCTCCTGTACTAGATGTTGTGGATGATGTTTTTATGGAATCCAGTCTAACTCCCGAGACCCTACCTCCTGCTCCCAGGAAACCTGACAGGTGTTAGACTCCCTGACTCATGCAAATTTCTTTTCAAAAATCCTACTTCTGACCCAGAGGTCATCTCCCAAGGACCTAAAGGAATAAAAGCAACCACAGCTAAGAATCCTACTCCTTCAGACAGGGATTCCCAAGCTATAGACAGATGGGGTAATATAGTATACACTTCTGCGACTCTTGCCATTAGAGCATTAACTTGTCTGTTCCACATGCTGAAATACCAGCAACATACAATGGTACTTATTAAACAAAAATTATCTACCTTCCCAGACCGTTCAGAAAATAAAGAATTACAGGAGCTTATGCATTCTGCAAGCCAAGTTTATAAGCAGGGTCTATGTCAATTATTCGAATGTTTAAAATGTCGAATGTTATATGGTTGAGACCATATGTTCGATATTTCAAGTGACTGTTAACGGTGCTGTACAGTGCAGAATGGGAGAATTTCCCTTTTCTGCACTGAAGTGTGGTCTCGGAGTTGGTATATTTAAGTAGGGGGGGGTGTGCTCGCACTGTTAGTGTACGTTTTTCTTTTTTTTTTTTTTTTTTTATTAGCTATTCGAACTTCCAAATTTCGAACATATGGTCTCGACCATATGGTATTCGACATTTTGGAAGTTCGAATATTTGACATAGACCCTCTAAGCATACCCTGCAATGTGGGTTTGACACCCTAGAAGCATCTTGCAGGCCAGCAGTCACGGGTTCTGTAATTAGAAGGCATGCTTGGCTGAAGGAACAGACCTAGTCAGACCATGTCAAATCAAAACTATTGGACGCACCACTGAACAGACAATCTGTTTAGCACCAAAGCAGAGGAAGTTTTAAAAAAGATGGAAGAAAAAGCTAAGTCTATGCAGACAGTTAAAGTCTTTTTGCAAGTCCAGCCTCCGAGCGTCAGTAGGCATTGCCCCTCAAAACATTGGTCCTTTCCAGCCCCCTCAAGGCCACCACAAGACTAGACCTAAAGGAAGCAGACCCCCCCCCCTGACAGCAGTTCAGGGAATGTAGAGATCTAAGCAATGGGAGTACCTCCACTTCTAAAACAGGGAGTGGTAAGCCATCCCCTTATGGAAAGAATCCACAATGACTTTTCCAATCCACCTCTTGCCTCTGCCCACCTGCTTGTACCCCTAGGAGGAAAACTTGCCTCCCATGCAAAAAACTGGGCCTCCATCACAAATGATCGATGGGTCCTCAACAGTGTGTCCCAGAGGTGCAGATTTTATTTCCACACACTTCCAACCCCAAAAGAGTTCCCAGATCTTCCTCCAAACCAGTGGGCAGAGACACAAAACCAAGTTAATTCCCTGCTCTCCATCAGGGCAATTCAGCCTCTTCCTGCAGACCAGATAGGCCAAAGTTTCTATTCCAGAATTTTCCTGGTACCCAGAAAAGAGGGCACCTCTGGTGCCCAATCTTAGATCTGTCCATTCTAAACACCTTCCTGGTGGTACCAAAATTCAAAATGCTCACCCTCCAGCTGCTTCCTATGCTGTCCAAAGATGCCTGGTTAGCCACCCTAGACCTAAAAGAGGCCTATCTGCACATTCCAGTCAGAGACTCTTTCCAGGAAATGTCTACTTTTCAGGGCAGGATATATGCATGATCGGTTCTCTGCACTTCCCTTTGGCTTATCCACTGCTCCCAGAGTTTTCACAAAATGTCTTGCTCCAGCCATTGCTTTATGCAGACAAAGAAATATTCAAATTTACCCCTACTTGGATGACTGCCTGGTTCAGGCAGACAGGAAAGGTTGTTGCAGCACTTGACATTTGTAAAGGACCTACTGACCTCACTGGGGTACACTATATAAACTTAAAGAAATTGAAACTAGTCCCCAGTCAGAAAATTGTATTCCTGGGAGCAAGCCTGGACACAGCATCCCAGATGGCATTCCTTACTCCAGAAAAACAAGCCTGGACATAGCATCCCAGATGGCATTCCTTTCTCCAGAAAAACAAGCCTATCTGACAGGCTTCTTCTCTCAACTGGCCACCAGAACCCAGTTATCTGCAAGGAAAATCCTGAAAGCTCTAGGGTTCATGGCCTCCTGCATTCTACTAATTCCATTTGCCAGGCTGCATATGAGGAAACTTCAATGGTACTTAAAGAGCCTTTGGTGTCAACATTCTCAGGACCTGGAAGCTGTTATACCTATGATACCTTGTCTAAGGAAAGATTTTCTTTGGTGGGCAACAGCATGCAACCACAACAAGGGACTTCCCTTTTCAGAACCCCACGCCTCCCAGACCCTAACCACAGACGCATCAGACTATGCCTGGGGTGCACACCTGGACGGCAGGTGCATTCAGTGCCAATGGAGCCCAAATCAAATTCATCTGCACATCAACCAAAAGGAGATGCTAGCTGTTCAGCACACAATGACAGCTTTCAGACCCCCACTCTCTCCAGGGGCTCTACTAATCAAAACCGACAACACCACAGTGATGTGGTACATCAACAAGCAGGGGGGAACCCACTCTTACCACTCTGCCGACTAGCCATGAACCTTTAGAATACGGCCTCAGCCATGCATATTCACCTGCTAGCACAATTCCTGGCAGGCAACCAAAACTCTCTGGCAGACAACTTAAGCAGAAATCTCCTAGACCCACACAAGTGGCAATTAAACCACAATACCTTCAGCCTCATAACCCAAAAATGGGGTACCCCGAAGGTGGACCTATTTGCCTCCCACAACAACCACCAGCTCAGCAAATTCTGCACCAGAGAACCTCATAGCAAGGCCTGGGAAGTGGATGCCCTATCCTTCCAATGGGTAAACCTCTCGATCTATGCATTTCCCCCTCTACCTCTTCTTACAAGGGTATTACTCAAAGTAAGGGAGGAAAGACCAAAGGCAGTCCTGATTGCCCCAAACTGGCCATGCCAACACTGGTACCCACTACTGTGCAGTCTGTCACCATTGCCTCCATGGCACCTCCCTCAGATTCCAAATCTCCTGACTCGACAGGAGGGAGAGTTCTTGCATCCACAATTGCAGACCCTGAACCTGTCAGCGTGGCTTATTCCTTGACCTCTCCTCCAGTAGCCAGCCTAAGCAAGCAGGTCCTGGACATTATACATGAAGCCAGATGACCCAGCACTAGAAAATCTTATGCTGACAAGTGGAAAAGATGTTGTTCCTGGATCCAGGCTAAAGGAGCTAAACCAGCACAGCCCTCCTTACCTGTCATCCCTGATTACCTAGCAGACCTACTTCACAAAGGCTTACCCTTCTCTTCTGTTAAAATCCATGCCTCTGCCATCTCTGCTGATTACAGCAGAGCCACGTATCTTTTCACACCCACTCATCAAGCAGTTCCTTAGTAGTGGTAACAACTTAAGGCCACCCAGAAGAGCCATTACCCCTGTGTGGGACCTTTAACTTTGTGTAGGAAAAGCTCACACCACCCCTCTTTTGAGCCTGCAGCTTTAGCAGAGTTAAAATTCCTCTCTTGGAAAACAGCCTTGCTTCTCGTCATCGCTTCAGCTAGAAGAGTGTCTGAGCTACACACAGTTGTGGCTGTGGCACCCTTCATCATTTTTCATGCTGACAGGTTCTCCCTCAGGACTAACCCTACTTTCATGCCTAAAGTGGTGTCCAGTGTGGCTCTCAACCAATCTGTTCATTTGCCCACCTTTTTCCCTAAACCTCAAAATAAGGGGGTATGGATCCTGCACTCTTCAGCTGTGCACAGACAGCTCAGATTCTGCCTGGGTAGGACTAAGCCCTTTAGGAAGTCTGACAAGTTTACTAGTCAGCTTTGCACTAGGGGCAGAGGGCAAGGCCATACCAAAACCAACCATTTCCAAATGTATAGCACACTGTATCCATTTCTCTTACAAACGCCATGGGGAAACCACCCCTACAGGGGGGCGAACACATTCCACTAGGGCAACTTCCACCTCTGCAGCCATTCTCAGAGAAGTCCCTACGAGGGACATCCTGGAAGCTGCAACATGGAGCTCTGTTCATACCTTCACCAAGCATTACCACCTGCCTATCTTTTTCAAATCCAGGGCAGGCTTTGCTACCGCAGTCCTGCAGGGCATACTAGCTGCCAAGTCTGATCCAAACCACATGTTGAAGAATGAAAATGGATAACACAGATGAAATATTATGGTGAGTACATAACTTCTTTTTCTGTGTTGCTGAATGTCTTTTGAATTTTGTCATTTTATATGGAATTCCCCATTTTAGTGACAGAACCCACACTGTGAAAGTAGCAGACTCTAAATCCAACTTCAGACCAGTGACAAGTGGAGTACCACAGGGTTCAGTCCTAGGTCCACTCCTGTTTGGTATCTACTTCTCTGAAGTACAGGCTAACACAGAAGGTCTTTGGCTAACAAAGTTCACAGATGACTGCAAACTAGGAGCCATAATCAAAATTCCTAACGATGTGGACATCCTACAAAAGGTCCTCACTGAGACAGATGTCTGGTGTCAAAGCCATGGCCTCAAGCTCAATGCCAAAAAGTGCATTGTCATCCCTTTTGGTAAAAACTCTGTACCCATGAGCTACCACATAGGCGGTAGTCTACTTAACACCGAAAGTGTGATGAGACCTTTGGACACAGGTGGACAGTAGTCTCTCCTTTGATAATCACATCGCCACAGTAGTCAGGAAATACTTCTACGTGGCACACCTCATCACAAAAGGATGTTCATCGTGTTACACTGCTGCAGTCATTACACTTGGGTTATCCTGCCGTCAGGCGGTTCCCCAGTTGGCCTGAGTTCCAAAGTCTTGGTCCGGCATCAGTTGCTGTCGCCTCCTCCCTGACATCAGTGCGACAGGGGTATATAAGATGCAGCCAGCGCCATTTTCTTCAGTCTTTCTTCCCGCGTGGTGCCCGAAGCAAAAGCAGTTTGCAAGTGCCGGTCGGCCGTTTCCTGAGATTTTCATTCCGAATCCAGAACCGAAGTCTTACCCCGTTGGGGAAACTTTTTCTTGCCTCAGACCGATGTCAGTAAAAGTTAATAATTGTATTTCTTGTGGGAAGCAAATACCTCATAAGGATTTCCATTCCTATTGTATCCCATGCCTAGGCCCTGACCACGATGTCACTGGTTGTCGGTTTTGTGCTAGGTTTAGCAAGCACACTATTAAACGTCGGTTTGATTTTGCATGACATTGTTTTGGTAGAAAATTCAATTATACCATGCTGTCGGAACTTCCGACGACCAGAATACACAAAAAGCGCAAAGACAAGGATAGGCATCCGAGGCCCAAAACTGACTAAGCCTCTTCTAGACCAGTCGCCGGTTCTTCGGTTTTCAGCGAGGAGCCTTCGCATCCCCTGACGACCGCTTCTGTAGAACCACAAGCCGCCTCTGACTCCCACGTGGAGATGGCTGGGCCTTCGGATGCGCAAGTTCTTTAGCCTTCTGAGACTAACCTTTCAGGGGGATCTGGAGTAGCTGAGCAACCCACAGCTACAGAGGGTGTCTTCAGACCTACTCAGTTAAGCATTAAACCCTCAGCTAAGTCTAAGCCTCCTTTAAAGTCAAAGAAACAAATTCAGCATTCTCCAGGACAGGCCTCCATGCCTAAGAAACAAATGCTCAAAATGGCCGAAGACCTAATCACTCTGATCAGGGGGTCCCATCCCCCTCCTGATAAAAGGCCTAGACAGGATGCAGACTATGACTCATCCGACCAGGTGTCCATCTCTTCTGATTCATCCTCAGACCTAGGATACTCTTTACCCCCTTATGAGAATTCTGATACTGAGGAATCAATTCCATCAGCCTCACCGCCTGAGGACTACTCCTTTGGGGAAACCCTACATACCGTGAGGGAGCATTTCCACTGGGAAGGCCAGGATTACTCAGAATCCAAGAAAAGGCGCAGAGACTTCCTTTTTATTACTTCAACACAGACCCCTTGCTATTCCGCCAGTGTTAGATATTGTGGATGATGTGTATACTGAATCCAGCTTAAATCCTGATTCCTTACCTCCAGCCCTTGTTAAACCTGACCGATACTACAGAGTCCCTGACTCGCATAAATTTCTGTATAAAAGCCCTGAAACTATTTCTCAGGGAACCAAAGGAGTTAAGGCCTCATCAGCCAAGAATCCCGTTCCCTCTGACAGGGATTCCAGAGCATTAGACAGATGGGGAAAGAAAGTATATACGTCTGCAACTTTAGCAATGAGAGCCTTAAATTGCCAGTTTCACATGCTAAAATATCAGCAATGTTTACTGTCTCAGTTAAAACAAAAAATGCTTCCAGAATCAGATCCTCCTAATTTTAAAGAAATGCAGGATTTATTGCATGCAGCTGAACAAGTGGGAAAGCATACTTTGCAATGTGGTTTTGATTCTCTAGAGGCCTCACGCAGAGCAGCAGTTACAGGTTCTGTCATTAGAAGACATGCTTGGTTAAAAGAACATACGTTACCAGATCATGTTAAAGCAAAATTATTGGATGCACCTTTGCAGCAGGATGTGTTATTTGGAGTTAAGGCAGAAGAGGTATTAAAGAAAATGGAGGATAAGGCAAAATCTATGCAAACGGTGAAGGATTTCTTACAGGTTCAGCCTCCTAGATTTAGCAGAAACTGGCCAACTAAGAATTGGTCCTTTCCAATGACAGACCTCAAAAGGGAAGATACAGACGTCCAAGAGGTAGAGGTCAAACACAATGTCCTTACAGGCCTTGACAATGGGTTGCATCAGGCCAGAAAGAAGGGGAAGACAGGCCCCAACCATATAAAAAGCAGCTCCAATGACTTCCCACTACAGCTGCCTAACAAATCCTTCTTGGCAGCCCCCTTGGGAGGAAAACTGGCACTCTTCTACCACAATTTGGCAAATGATCACCAAAGACAAATGGGTTCTCAACATTGTATTTCAAGGTTACAGGTTCCACTTTCACACTCTGCCAAGGTTAAAAGGAATGCCAAATCTGCCACCAAATCAATGGGCAGAGGCTCAAAAACAAATTACAGCACTCAAAGATATGAGAGCTATTCAAAAGGTACCATCACAGGAGCAAGGACAAGGATTTTACTCAAGACTCTTTCTGGTACCCAGAAAGGACAAAGCCTGGAGACCTATTCTGGATCTTTCATCTCTAAACACTTACCTGGATGTTCCGAAATTCAAAATGTTGACATTACAGCAGCTTCTTCCCATGCTGGGTAAGAAAGCTTGGCTCGTGACTTTGGACCTCAAAGAGGCATACCTGCATGTCCCTATCAGACAAAACTGCAGAAGCTGGTTCAATGCACTACCAATTCTCTGCACTGCCCTTTGGCTTATCTACTGCGCCCAGGGTCTTCACAAAGTGCCTGGCACCAGTAATTGCACTTTGCAGACAGAAAGGAATTTAAATTTATCTGTACCTGGACGACTGCCTGATTCAAGCAGTGAGCAAGGACATGCTAAAGAATCTGGCATTTGTAAAAAAGTTATTAAGTTGCCTGGGGTACAC
This sequence comes from Protopterus annectens, assembly GCF_019279795.1. Lineage (NCBI taxonomy): Eukaryota > Metazoa > Chordata > Ceratodontiformes > Protopteridae > Protopterus > Protopterus annectens. The sequence goes on from NC_056737.1 coordinate 714,395,241, forward strand.
AGTAAACGAAAAGAAATCAAAACTACTGCCCTCACAAGAGATTATATTCCTGGGTGCCAGCTTGAACACAACGGCCCAGATGGCTTATCTCATGCCAGACAAACAAGGACAACTGACTCAATACTTTCAATTGATGGCAACAAAGACCCAACTCCCTGCAAGAAAAATTCTGCAGGCCTTGGGTTACATGGCATCCTGCATACTACTAATTCCATATGCCAGACTGCATATGAAGAAACTACAATGGTACCTAAAGAATGTATAGTCACAATACTGTCAAAGTTTGGAAACAGTTATACCACTAATCCTTTGCCTTCAACAGGCGTTTCAATGGTGGGCTCAAGCTTGTCACCTCAGCAAGGGACAGACTTTTACACAACCCACAGCCAGGCAAACACTGACAACAGATGCATCGGATTATGCCTGGAGAGCACACATGGCAGGCAATTGTATTCAGGGCACGTGGCCCGCAGAACAAAGACATCTTCACATCAATCAAAAAGAGATGCTAGCTGTACAAAATGCGCTTATAGCTTTCAAGGACCTGCTGCATCCAGGACAACTACTACTAAAGACAGACAACACCACAGTTTGTGGTACATAAACAAGCAAGGGGGCACTCACTCCTACCCCCTATGCAGATAAGCTATGAAGCTATAAACCTTCAAGTTCATCTGCAAGCACAATTCCTGCCAGGAGAGAAAAACACACTGGGAGACGACTTAAGCAGAAACATCATGGATCCCCACGAATGGGAGTTGAATCCACAAATATTCAGAATGATAACACAGAAATGGTGGAGCCCGGACATAGATCTGTTTGCATCCCCAATAAACTGCCAGCTACAAAAATTATGCGCAAGGAGTTACCATCCACAAGCATGGAAAGTGGATGCCCTCTCATTCAGCTGGGAGAACCTACAAGTATGTGCTTTCTACCACTACCTCTCCTGCCAAAGGTACTCATAAAAGCCAGGCAGGAAGAGCCAAAGATGATCCTGATTGCACCAGACTGGCCACACCAGCACTGGTACCCAATCTTAAGGAGCTTAACACAAGAACCACCCTGGATTTTGCCTCAAATCCCACATCTGCTGACTCAGCACTACAAACAAATACTACACAGCCAGCTAAAGACCTTAAACCTAGCTGCATGGAAGATTCCTTTGTCAAGCAAGCAATGCCTCTCTCCAAAGCTGTTACGGATGTCATTCTGGAGGCCAGAAGGCCTAGTACCAGGAAAGCCTATTCGGATAAATGGAAGAGATTCTGTGCCTGGAACTAAGCTCACAGCCTTGACCCTCTTGTCCCAAACATTCCTCAGATACTACAATACTTAACTGAGATGCTGGACAAAGGACTCTCCTTCTCATCCATCAAGATCCACGCCTCTGCCATCTCTGCTCATTACAACACGGATCCACCAATTTTCTCTAATCCTCTGTTAAAACAGTACCTCAGAGGGGCTAAAAATATAAGACCGCCCTGTAGAGCACCTACTCCAACTTGGGACTTCAACTTTGTTTTGAAGAAGCTAACTTTACCTCCTTTTGAGCCAGCCAACACAGCAGAATTGAAATATATCTCTTGGAAAACTGCTCTGCTCCTGGCAATAACATCAGCACGAAGAGTTTCAGAATTACAGGCACTAATGGCAGTGGAACCTTTCCTCATTTTCCACCAGGACAGGGTGTCTTTAAGAACTAACCCTACTTTTATGCCACAGGTGGTATCCAGTGTGGCTCTAAACCAAACTATTCACCTGCCAACATTTTATTGTAAACCACAGAATAAAGGGGAGAGACTACTGCACTCTTTGGACATTCACAGGCAGTTATGCTTCTACTTGGACAAAACCAAAGCTTTCAGAAAATCTGAGCAATTATTGGTAGCATATGCTGCAGGAGCATAGGGAAAAGCCATTTCAAAACAGACTATTTCAAAATGGATAGGACATTGTATATGTTTCTGCTACACATAGAAAACCTGTACCTAGCAGCATTAGATCTCACTCCACCAGGGCAACAGCCACTTCAACTGCCTACCTCAAAGGAGTACCTACCAAGGATATTTTGGAAGCTGCAACTTGGAGTTCTGTACATACCTTCACCAAGCATTACCATCTGCCTCTATACTCTAAATCCAGAGCTGGCTTTGCCACTGCAGTGCTGCAGGGCCTTATAGCCACCCCTAATGCCTTATAGAACCAGCCACCCTTCCTCAGCTTTGGGATTCTACCCAAGTGTAATGACTGCAGCAGTGTAACACGAACATAGTACAATTTTGTACCTACCATAAATGTAGATGTTTGAGTGTATACACTGCTGCAGTCCAGGTTACCCTCCCTCCTTCCCCTCTTACTGGCTGGTACGTACCTATGTCTTCTACCCTTACTACCTATGGGGAGTATTTGCTGGTAGCTGTAAGTTGTTTTTTGCTTTTCTTATGTATGTTTTATTAGCAATTGGAATTGTCTACCTATTTAGAGGCACCTGACATCTGGGGCAAGAAAAACTGAAGAAAATGGCGTCGGCTGCGTCTTATATATCCCTGTCGCACTGACGTCAGGGAGGAGGCGACAGCAACAGACGCCGGACCAAGACTTTGGATCTCAGGCCGACTGGGGAACCACCTGATGGCAGGATAACCCAAGTGTAATGACTGCAGCAGTGTATACACTCGAACATCTATATCTATGGTAGGTACAAAACTGTACCTTTCACATCCAGCAAAAAAGAGCTCATTGTTCCCCTCTACTCATCACTCATTAAATCCATTATAGAGTAAAACGCCCCTTTTGGTATGTACCTCACAAGATATCTACAAAAACTGGAAAGGCCACAGAAATACCTCACAAAGAGGATTACCGGCCTCAAACAGATGCCCTATGCAGACCGTCTCAAAACTCCAGCTTTGCTCTGTCGCATATCGCCCACTCGGTTGATCTCTGCCTAACATACAAAGCTATGTCAAACCTAGCGCTGTTGGACATGCTCCACTTAAAGAAAGCCCAATCCTTCTGAGCTACACGCTCTAGGGACCTAAACCTTGTCACCACAATAAACAGAACATGCTGGAGGGATAGATTCCTGTCCCAGAGACTTCCCATACTCTGGAACAAACTACCTATCTATATCAAACAAAGCTCCTCATTAGCACTCTTCAAGAAAAATCTTTGATTGGATGGGAGATAGCAAATTCACCCCGGGGATCACTTCTGTGGCCCTGCTTGACAGGGGCACAGGAAAATTATTTTCTTGGGTGGCAAAAGCCAGGGTACCATTTGGCTAGGCTTATATAGGCCCTAGGGCCAATAGCCTAGTACTTACCTATGAACCTATTAGTAACTATTGCAGCAGTTTTAGTCCGCTGTAATTTGTGTGCATGTTACATTAAGTGGAAGGCCATATGGTTGAATGTGATTACTGTGTTACACAAATTGGTGGCTTTATGGTTTGGGACCAGGTTAGTTCTGTCATTTCTGTTTTGACGAAGGTTAGAGTAGGAATGCGGTGTGTGTTGGGTGTAGCTCTTTGTGAAATGTGTTTGGTTGCTTCCCAGAAGTATTGTGTTAAACAAGTAATATCTTTATTGAATTGTTATGTATGACATAGGCAATCTTACATTTATATAAATGAAAATAAACCATACTGACAAAATTTCATTTGCAAACATTATACATTACAAGCCATGCTGTCACAACTGTAGCTGCAAACATTATACTTCACTTACAATGTATCCAGTCATTGTCAGTCAAACATTACATAGCTCATTCAAACCTGCCTTCTTTTAAACCTCATTCCTCCTGTGCGTGTATTCTTCCCAGAAGTATTGGTTGTGTGCACATTTTCTTTTGATTTGTCTGTGTTACTAAATGCATTGTTTGGATTTTTAAACTAGTTTGATTCAGGTCATCTTTGAGTTTGTATTTAAAGAAACTGGGTGCATTCAAAATTGCATCATAATTGCACTGTGAACGTCAAAGGTTTTCCGTAAATTTTAATATTGTTTTTGGACCTGTATGTAGCCTGTGTGAAGTTTAAACTTGTTTGCATTATTTCTAAAAATCTCATTTGTATATTCCACTTGGAGGAAACCTAAGTGTTTTTGCTTAACTCTGTTTTGTAGATTTTGTGCCCACTGTCTTATAAGTGTATATATTCATTAGGTATTGGGACTGGTTCAGAATAATGGTTAAGGTCTTCACCTAACGGACAATAAGATACAGAATTTGATTCTGATGTCTGGTTATTAAGACTTAACATGTTATTTCAGGGAGACTGCTCTGTTGGAGGTGCTGGATGAGCAAGTTGGTGTAGCAAAGGAAATGCTCTTTTTTTTTGAGTTATGATACAAAATCAGAATTGCCTAGACATACGTCTTTTTGAGGCCAATTATGGTGGCTGCCAAAAAAGCAGCTGCTTGAAAATGGAAATCAAAGTCTAAACCAACTTTGCTAGAAGTAGCAAAGATAGTAACACAGAGAAAACAACTGGAATCAGGATCTTTAGAAAAGGGTAGGAACAAATTACATTGGAAAAATTGGGAGATGTGGGATCAATACATGCAGAGGACGAGCAAGGTTTAAAAAAAAGGCAAGAACTAAATGAGCTATGTAATGGTTAACTGACAATGACTGGATGTATTATAACTGATTTATAATGATCTGATGTCAGTTTTCATTCATTCCTCAAAGTATGGGTTCGGATCTGATTCTGCTATTACTCCAGCTCATGGTGAACAACAAATTCTTGAGCTCCCTTCCAACCCAAGATGCACCATGCCTAACTTCTCTCAGATCTCATTTCCCACTTTCACAACCAGATGTGGTTGAGACGGCTCTCAAGCAGTTAAGTGAAATATTCTTTAACAAATTCCTTTCTCGTTTAAAAAGTTACTGTACTTCTGTAGTTAAATCTTTCCATTTTTTCCACTCCTGTCTTCAGCATTTTTCTGCCTTTAGGTAACTTTATACACTTTCCATGTATGTTGTTTACCTTGCTGGTAGGCCCTTCCTACCATTACATATTTTCGTTTTACCCTTTCTCCTGTTAATCAACTTTAATAAGAAAAGTTTTTTTTTCTTCTTTTATTGTAGTATTACTGTTGGTTGTTATTTCTAGCTGTTCATTGATGATATAATGTCTCATAAAAGTGTTAAGACATGCAAGAGATGTGGGCACAAAATGCCTTTTTATGACTCCCGCTCTCTCTCTCTTTCTCTGCTTATTGATGAGGTGCGGAGCACTTTGATGAGGATTGCAGTATTTGTCAGGGGTTCAAAACTCGTGCTCTTACCGAAAGAAAAAATAAACTTATTCTGAGGGGTCCTAAATCTAAAGCAAGGGACTCTTCTTAAACAGCCCAGATCTGAAGAGTCTTCAGCATCTACTTCTTCGGAGCCAAAAAAGATGAAAGAAAAGTTGGACCCAAAGCTTAAAGTGAGCTGACCCCCCTCAGATCTGAGCATGTACATGTCAAGCCTTTCTACTTCATATCCATCGAATCGTGTTTCAGATCTGAAGGTTTCAGATCTGGGACAGTTACCCCGAATGGTCTGTTCTTGTACACTGGAGCCTGTGTCAGGCAGGGTGCCCTCTCTTCCTTAAATGGCACCCTAGGTCACTATCCTTGGTGTCTTCCAGCTTATTCCAGTAGTCTTACTGAGGTGGACATGGGAAAGGATGGTGAGGAAGACTCTTTATGGAGCAGTTTCAGAAGGGAATCTTTCCAGATATTCTTCGTGTTTCACTATTGCAGTCATCACATTTGGGTTATCTGCTTGCATTTGCCCTCAGTCAGCCTGATTAACAAAATCTTAGGTCCTGCGTCGGTTGCGGTCTCTTCTTCCGTGACGTCAGGTCATCAGGGGTATAAAACATGCAGCCGACGCAATTACATCAGTCTTTCTTGCCGTGCGGTGCCTGAAGCAGAAGCAGTTCGCAAGTGCCGGTCGGCCTACTACTGAAATTTTCGTTTTCGACTTTCAGAACCGAAGTCTTCAACTAAAAGTTAAGTACCCCGTTGGGGAAACTTTTTCTTGCTCTTAACCCGATGTCAGTAAAAGTAAATAATTGCATTACTTGTGGAAAGCAGATACCTCATAAAGATTTTCATTCGTACTGTATTCCTTGCCCTAGGCCCTGACCACAATGTACCTCGCTGTCGGTTTTGTGCCATATTTAAACCACGAGCTATCCGTCAGTATATTTATGCTTCTAAATATTTTGGTGCTCTGTTCAGTTATCCTGATATGTCTTCGGTCAGCCCTCTGACTACTGACATTCTGAAAAAACGCAAAGATAAAGACAGAGACAGGCTGCCTAGGTCCAAAGCTGCTGACGACGCTTCTCCTAAGCCAGTCGCCAGTTTGCCGGTACTCAGTGAGCCGTTTTCGCAGCCCCTGATAGCTGCTACTTCTGACTCACAGGCCTCTATGGAGATCCATTTGGAGTCCGGTATGCCGAGAGATGCTTCAACTGTGGAACCTGTGGATGTCTCAACTTTGGATGGATCCGGAGCCGCAGTGCAGACACCGGCTTCTAAGGGTATGTTCAGGCCTACTGACCTGCATATTAAACCGATGCCATCTTCTTCTTCAAGACCTAAATCTCGAACCATGCCTAGAAAACTGATGCCCAGACCGCATGGTCAGGCCTCCATGCCTAAAAAACAAATGGTAAGAATGGCTGAAGACCTTATTACTTTAATCAGGGGGTACCAGCCTTCCCCCTCTAAAGAAACCTAGGACTGAGTTTGTTTGATACGTCTGACCAGAATTCTGAATTTTCTGTTTCCTCTGATGACCAGGATTTACCCTTATCTACCTATGACGATTTTGATGCTGAGGACTCTATTCCCTCTGCTCCCCGCCCCCCAGAGGATTTCTCTTTTAGTGAAACCTTGCATACTCTCAGGGAGCATTTTCATGGGAAGGTCAGGATTTCTCTGATTCTAAAAAGAGGCTTAGGGATTTCTTACTCCTGCCCCAACACAGGCCTTTAGCCATACCTCCTGTACTCAACATTGTTGATGATGCATTTGCAGAATCCAGCTTGGCCCCCAACTCTTTACCTCCTGCACCCAGAAAACCTGATGGATATTACAGGGTCCCTGACTCTCACAAGTTCCTTTTTAAAAATCGTACTGTGGATCCTGAGACCATTTCACAGGGGCCCAAGGGCATTAAAGCTACTACTGCCAAAGATCCTACCCCCTCTGATAGAGACTCCAGTGTGCTGGATAGATGGGGTAAGAATGTATACACTTCTGCAACTCTGGCCATTAGGGCCTTAAACTGCCAGTTTCATATGTTAAAGTATCAGCAGCATCTTATTGGATTGCTTAAACAGAAAATGATGTTGATTCCTGATTGTGCTAAAAATAAGGATTTACAGGATTTACTGCATTCAGCTGAACAAGTTGGAAAACATACTTTGCAGTGTGGTTTTGATTCTCTAGAGGCATCTTGCAGGGCTGCTTCCACTGAGTCTGTACTTAGAAGGCATGCTTGGCTTAAGGAGCAAATCCCTACCAGATCATGTTAAAGCAAAATTACTGGATGCACCCTTAAACCAGGGCCGCCTGTTTGGCAACAAGGCAGAAGAAGAACTTAAAAAGATGGAAGAAAAAGCTAAATATATGCAAATTGTTAAAGATTATTTACAAGTGCAACCTCCAAGATTTAGTAGGCATTTGCCATCCAAGAATTGGTCCTCTCCTGCCTCTTCAGACCTTCTCAGTCCAAACCCAGATCCAGCAGAGCTCCCAGGCTGCAGTCCCAGGGTACACGCAGGACTAAGCAGTGGGGGGCCTCCACTTTCAAATCTGGGAGTAATAAAACTCCCACCTATGGTAAACTGTCTCAATGACTTATTTTTAAAACTTCCAAGCACTTATCAACTGACTGCCCCTTTGGGGGGAAAAGATTGCTCTTCATGCAAAGAACTGGGAACTCATTACCCAGGACAAATGGGTTTTAAATATAGTGTCCCAGGGATACAGATTTCACTTCCACACATTGCCAACATCAAGCGGGTGGCCAGACCTATCCCCAAATCAGTGGCCAGAGGCCCAAAAGCAAGTACTTTCTCTCTTAAGCATGGGGGCTATTCAACTGGTACCAGAAGAGAAAAAGGGACAAGGTTTCTACTAGAGACTTTTCCTGGTACCCAGAAAAGACAATTCATGGCGTCCTATCCTGGACCTGTCTACTCTAAACACCTTTTTGGAGATTCCAAAATTCAAGATGCTGACTCAGCCAGTTGCTTCCTATGCTAGGCAAAGATGCCTGGTTGGCAACACTAGATTTAAAAGAAGCTTACCTGCACATCCCAATCAGGGAATCTTGCAGAAGATACCTACGCTTCAAAGCAGGCTACATGCACTATCAGTTCTCTGCACTGCCCTTTGGCTTATCTACTGCGCCCAGGGTATTCACAAAGTGCCTAGCTCCAGTTATTGCATTTTTCAGGCAAAGAAATATTCAAATATACCCATACCTGGACGATTGTCGAATTCAGGCAGAAAGCCAGGACATACTTTTGAATCATCTGGCCTTTGTACAAAGGGTGCTAACTTGTCTGGGGTACACCATAAATGAAAAGAAATCACACCTGGGTACCTTGTCAACAAATTGTATTCTTGGGAGCAAGCTTGAATACAACTTCCCAGATGGCTTTCCTCACGCCAGAGAAACAAATTCATTTGACAACCTACTTCAAACAAGTTGCCACAAAAACCCTGCTATCTGCAAGGCAAATACTGCAAGCTTTGGGGTTCATGGCCTTCTGCATTCGTCTAATTCCATATGCAAGACTACATATGAGGAAACTACAGTGGTATCTAAAAAGCCTATGGTGTCAACATTTTCAGGATGTAGAAGCAATGATTCCTATCATACCTTGCCTACAACTAGAGTTCCTTTGGTGGGCAGAGGCCTCCTCCCACCAAAATAAAGGACTACCATTCACACTACCCCCCTGCCGCCCAAACCCTAGCAACAAACGCATCAGACTATACATGGGGGGCTCACCTGGCAGGGAAGTGCATTCAGGGCAAATTGAACCCAAGTCAAATGCACCTGCATATCAATCAAAAAAAATGTTAGCTGTACAGAATGCTCTGATAGCCTTCAAGGACCACATTCTTCCAGGACAACTAATGGTAAAGACAGACAACACCACTGTTATGTGGTACACATTCTTACCCCCCCCCCCCCCCTGCAGACTAGCCATGGCATTGTGGAACACAGCCTTGCGCTACCAAGTGCATCTACAAGCTCAATTCCTGCCAGGGAAATTTAAATACACTGTCAGACGGACTAAGCAGAAACCTCATGCACCCACACTAGTGAAAACTGGAACCAAGGATTTTCAACATGTTGACAAGCAAATGGGGGAGCCCAGATATAGATCTGTTTGCCTCCCCCAGAACTATCAGTTGGACAACTTTTACACAAGGACTCCCCACAAACTAGCTTGGAAAGAGGTTTTTCCAGCTGAAGGACAGAGCATCCAATCAGTTTATACCTTCCCTCCTCTGCCTCTGCTCTCCAAAGTACTACTGAAGATCAAACAGGACAAATCAAGGACGATTTTGATTGCACCAGACTAGCCACACCAACACTGGTACCCCCTCTTGCACAGTGTGTCACGTTTGGCCCCATGGCATCTGCCTCAGACTCCTTCCCTGTTATCTCAGCAGCAGAACCAGATTCTGCACCCTCAGCTTCAAACAACTGAACCTAGCAGCCTGGCTAATTACTTAATCTCTCCTTTACCATCCTTCAGTAAACCAGTGCTAGATATCATTTTAGAGGCAAGGAGGCCTAGTACTAGAAAATCTTATGCTGAAAAATGGAAAAGATTCTGTGCCTGGAACCACTCTCAAGGGATGAGCACAGCAGCGCCCAATTTACCTCAGATTTTACAATACTTAACTGAGATGCTTCACAAGGGCCTGTCTTTTTCCACCATCAAAATTCATGCCTCAGCCATTTCAGCTCATTATAACACAGAACCTCCCCTCTTTTCTCATCCACTGCTTAAGCAGTTCATCAAGGGTGCCAAAAATTTAAGACCACCCAGGAGAGCTCCAACTCCAGCCTGGGACCTTAACTTTGTCTTGGAGAAACTCACTCTTCCTCCTTTCAAGTCAGCTGCTACTGCAGATCTAAAATTTCTTTCTTGGAAAACAGCTTTCCTTTAAGCAATCACTTCAGCAAGAAGGGTATCTGAATTACAGGCCCTTATGGCAGTGGAGCTTTTCATCATCTTTCATGCGGACATGATGTCCCTCAGAACCAACCCATCCTTCATGTCCAAGGTGGTATCCAGTGTGGCTGTTAATCAGTCCATTCATTTGCCAACCTTCTTTCCTAATCCACAGAACAAAGGGGAATGGATATTGCACATCATCTTTCATGCGGACAGGATGTCCCTCAGAACCAACCCATCCTTCATGTCCAAGGTGGTATCCAGTGTGGCTGTTAATCAGTCCATTCATTTGCCAACCTTCTTTCCTAATCCACAGAACAAAGGGGAATGGATACTGCACTCCTTAGATGTGCACAGACAACTTAGATTCTACTTGGACAGGACTAAACCTCAAAGGAAATCTGAACAACTGCTAGTGGCATTTGCTGCAGGAGCAGAGGGGAAGGCTATTTCAAAGCAAACCATTTCTAAATGGATAGGCCATTGCATTCATTTCTGCTATAAGCACCATGGAAAACCTATCCCACAGGGGATCAGACCCCACTCTACCAGGGCTGAATCTACCTCTACAGCCTTTCTCAGAGGCGTTCCTGCCAGGGACATCCTAGAAGCTGCTACCTGGAGTTCTGTACATACTTTCACCAAGCATTATCATTTGCCAATTTTCTCTAAATCCAGGGCTGGCTTTGCCACTGCAGTCTTGCAGGGCCTTCTAACTGGCCCTAATGCTATATAAAATTCCTCCTCCTGATCTTAACTTTGGGAATCTATCCAAATGTGATAACTGCAACAGTGAAACACGAAGAACATAGTATAGTTGTGTACACTCGTAAATGTAGATGTTCGAGTGTATTCACTGTTGCAGTCCTGGTTACCCTCCCTCCGGCTCCCTGACTTCTTTTGGCTATACCTCTACTATCCTTAAAAGCTTTTTGGTGTATTTGCTTTTTTGGTTGGAGGTATATCCTTGTATATTTATATATTTAATTGCTTCCCATTAGGGGGGCACCTGACATCTGGGGCAAGAAAAACTGATGTAATGGCATCGGCTGCATGTTTTATACCACTAACGTCCTGACGTCACGGAAGAAGAGACAGCAACTGACACAGGACCCAAGACTTTGTTAATCAGGCCGACTGAGGGCTACTGCAAGCAGATAACCCATATGTGATGACTGCAACAGTGCATACACTTGAACATCTGCATTTATGGTAAGTGTACACAACTGTACTTTCCTACTCCCTTGGGTTGGGAAGCTCTTACAGTTAGTCCTCCCACTTCTACTCTTCCTCCTCTGATCCAACCTCTGGTTTTGGAGTGCTTGGATCCAAGAGTCTTGGGGCACTCTATGTTGGATCAGTGGCTGCAACTTCAGATTCAGAGGAGACTCCGTGCTGAGGCGTCCGGGTCGGCTCCAAGGGGATGGAGTAGACTCAGGTTTTCAGAGCAGTCTCTTCTCGCCTCAGAGCTTCAGCACCAGATAGCTTGACTATGGCTTCTGCTTCGGGCGTACAGCTCTCAATTGGAGGAAGGTTGTGGGCCCTAAAGGTGTTTTCTCAACTCCTTTGACTTCTCTCTGGAGCAGTTGGCCTTTAACATTGTGGGGCAGAGTTTTCTCTGCTCCGGCAGGTCAGATGGGTCATTCCTTCTCAGAAACTTCCTCGACATCCCTTCTGATTTTTGCACCATGATTCTCCTCATTCTATGCCACTGGGACAGCCAGCCCGGAGCTTCCAAACCACCCAGCAGAACATGTCATCTCTTCTTATACTTCTCAGGATGAACCCACCGAGGAAGTCCCTAGGAAGATATACAAGAAGGAAGCACTTATCAAAATCAGTATCCTCAGTGACGTGAGGGAGAAGTTTCCAAAATCATCACCCGATGATGTTTCCTTTGGAGACATCCTTGAGATCCTTAAGCAGAAGGGTGGTTGGTCTGCCCAAAACCCATTTCCTGAAGTCAGTATTCCTGGAAGCTTTCAGGACTGGCCTGTCTCCTGGGTCACTCTGCCCACTGATGACCTCATTGACTTGGTGTTTAAGTGGGCGTGGAAGGAGCCAGATACAGGTGAGCCCATCCCTAAGAGATGAGGCAGGACTGCTCCTGACAGTATGTGTAACTTGTGATTGCTGATACATTGTAAGTTGTTTAGAAGATATTATAAATGTAATAGTTACGGTGTTTATTGTGACTTATAACATTTGGTTTAAGATCTAGCACCTAAAGAATACTAGCACTATAAAAATAGTTTGTGCTGAAGATTTTGCCATTTATACTTTTATGATAAACCCGTTTGGTTCCAGAGATATGAACATCTGTTTGAAATGTGAGGATGTAATTTGATTCTGTCAAAAGACTTGGGGCTGTACCCATTGGAAGTTACAGTGCAAACTTTCAGAGCTCCATTGGAGTGAATGAATTTCCAGACTCCTTTTCAGAGTCCACTACTTCAGGGGCCCCAGTTCCTGTGGTCTCACAGTTGGCTACCCTCCAGTTGATTTCAAATTCTTCCATGAGGCTTATTTTGCATGCAGCAGAAAGTGCCTCGATGCACCTGTGTGATTTTTGCAGAGCTTTCAATGTTTTTTTTTTTTTTTCAGTGCTTCTTTTGACAGTTCTTTGTTTGGCCCACAGTAAGACACACACTCCAAGTGTGAGGAGGGGCAAAAGATGTGGTTCAGGAAATCTCTGGGTCCTTTCCAGGACACACAGAGATGGTTCCCCGCGAGGTGAGGAGGGAATAATGGCAGATGGTGTCCCTGTTGCAGAGGAGGCCCATAGAGTGTAGGAATTTTTTTTCTGACAGCCCCTTTCAGCACTCTTGAACAGAGGCCCAATTACTTTTTTCTGGAGGTAGGTAGTCCGGGGTAGCTTATCTCTGCACTGTGAAGCCTGGTTAAGTATAACAAAAGAAACTTGGGTGCAGAGCACCATTTCCAGAGGTTATATTATTCCCTTTTCCCTTCCAACCCTGTCTTTTCAGGACAACCCAGATGTTCCACCCAATCAGAGGGAAGCCGCAGCACTAGAGATACAGGCACAGCAACATTAGAGATATGAAAGCTGCTAGAAAGGGTCATCCAAGAGGTTCCTTGAGACCAAATAAAATCCAGAACTTATGCAAGATTATTTTTAGTGCCAAAGAAAACAGGGGACTGGAGACAAATTTTATGTCTGTGTGTTGAACAAATTGATTTGACACATCAAGTTCCGGGAGGTTGCTGTTCAGTGCATTCTGCCTTTTCTGGGCAAGGACAACTGGATGTGCTCAACAGACCTTCAGGATGTGTACTATCACATAAAAATGAACAGACAATCCAGAAGGCACCTATGCTTCTGGCTGGAAGGCGGTCATTTTCAGTTCAGAACTCTGCCCTTTTGGTCTTCCCGCAGCCCCCAGGGTGTGCACCAAGTGCAGGGCAGTAGTAGCAGCTCACTTGAGACTGCAGGGCTTACGGGTGTTTCCATACTTGTACGACTGGCTCATACTGCTTCGACCTGGCATCAACTGGTACAGGTATGAGACTGCGTTTAATAACCATAAATTACAAGAAGTCTCAGTTACAACCGACTCTGTCTCTGGAATTCATACAAGTGATATTCAGCACAGTACCTGGTAGCATCTCTTCACTTTGCAAGAGCACAAACGATATTAAATCGGGTCAAGAAAATTAATTTGCAGTAACAAAAATACAGACCGGTTGATTCTGCAAGCCCTAGGGTCAGTGTCATGGCAATAATTTTAGTGCCCCTAGTGAGATATCCTATGCAAATTCTACAATAGATGCTACAGTCACAATGGTCAATTCTATCTCAACCAGAATCAACAAACATACTAATAACTCAAATATGTAGGCAGTGTCTCTTCTGGTGGAGGCAGACCCAGGAACTCTTGCAAGGCCATCCTTTCATTCTCCCTCAGCCCAAGGCCATACTGATCACAGATGCCTTTCAGATTGGGTGGGGGCATTTTCTTGGAAAGACGGTTCAAGGCTTTTGGTCCCTCAGAGGCCAATTTGCATATCAGCGTTCTGGGGATGAGCGAGGTGGTGCTCTTATCTTCAACATTTCAAGAGTCTCCCCTTTGGAACAATTGTGATCAGACAGACAAACATGGCAGTGGTTTGGTACATCATCAAACAAAGAGGGACCAGATCTTATCCCCCCTGTGTTGAGAAGCCCTGAGTGTGTGACATTGGGAAAATCTCTTCCAACAACTTTCTAATCGCAGCTTGTATTTCGGGGAAGTCCACTGTGATGGCAGACGAATTGAGCAGGTCCATTTTACTGCCTCACAAGTGGTCTCTCAACAGTAAAGTGTCAACATGATTTTCCATCAGTGGCGCCATCCTTGCTGCATTCTTTTCGCATCTCCCCTAAACAAGTGCAGTAGTGTTTTTGCCCTAGTCCCCCATTCAGGGAGTTACCGAGGGATGCTGTCCTCCACTACTGGCCCCCCAGTCTAGTCTACACTTGTCCCCTCGACTCTTTTCTTAATACCCAAGGTGCTTCAGAGAGCAGCCAGGTTGAAGAGTGAGGTCTTCCTTTTTGCCCCTTACTGGCCTTGTCAAATTTGGTTAAACTTTCTTTGGCCTCATCTTGGATTTAGAATCCAAGGTGGGTATCGAACTCCAGACCTGCTGTCTCACCCAACAGGCAAGATTCCCCTCGATGTTTCGAGTCTCAAATTGACTGCATGGTTTCTTCAATTCCTTTAATAGCCAGGCAACCTGTGCTGTCTTCCCCTGTCCATTCTATTCTGTTATATTCCCATAAACCCTCTACCCAAAAACTCCACAAAAGTAAATAGAAAAGTTTTTTGGGAGGAACATAATCTGGTGCAACCATTTTCATCCCTAATTTCATTCTGTTCTCAAATTTTTAACTACTTTATTTAATGAAGGAGCTAGCTCTTCAATTATCAAAGTACAGATTGCAGCAATTTCAAATTCCCATGTGGGGTTTCAAAATTTTTCCTTGTCTTCCTCCAAACTATGTAAAGCCATTTTGAAAGGTATTCTTCTACTTAGACCTCCTTACAAGGATCCTGTACCACCATGGGACCTGAATTTGGTATTGCAAGTCTTGATACAGCCTCCCTATGAACCTGCAGTCAAATGTGATCTAAAGTTCTAACCCTGGAAGACCAACTTTTTAGTGGCAATCACTTCTGCTAGAAGGATTTCAGAGCTTCAACCATTGTCTTTCAAAGCTCTGCATTTGATTTTCCACAGAGACAGGGTTATCTTGCGTACCAATGCTTCCTTTCTACCTAAGGTGGTGTCCAAATCCAGCATTAACCAAATCTTTAACCTGTCAGTGTTCTTCCCAAATTTTGAGAGTAAAGGAGAGTATGTGCTGCATTTATTGAATATTCATATACAATTGCAGTTCTACCTGCACAGAACAAAACAAATCAGGAAGACCAGCTTATTTGTCTCTCTTGCATGTCATAAGATGGGCAAATCTGTCACTAAAGTGACTATAGCCAGATGGTTGACAGATTGCATCTGGTTTGTCTATACTAAATAGAATTTCCCTTTACCAAAACCTTTAAAAGCTCATTCAACTAGGTCTATGGCTGTTTCTACTGTATTCCAGTCTAGAGCATCCATGGATGATATATGTGCAGCTGCAACTTCCTCAAATCCTCATACCCTTATCACTCATTACAAACTAGATCTGGTCTCAAGGGGAAGAGCGGCCTTTGGGTCAACTGTACTCTGAAATATCCTTAGAGGCCAACCAGAAATTTGGGTAGCTGGGGGACTCTATCCCATATGTTGAGGAATGAATGAAAATTGACAACATCAGATAAAGAAGTTATGTACTTACCATAACGTTCCATCTGTGTTGTCCATTTTCATTGTTCCTAAACTCCTACCATCCCCACTCCATGTTTTCATGATGACTTCTGGAGTGACAGGCCTCTGAATGCACCTAGGACACCATATGTCCCTAACATTGAACTCCAGTTATGGTAAATCCTTTATAGTTTCTGTTTTTCTCTATTTTTGTCAAGCTGAATATCAGATCTGAGGCAAGTTAGGCATGGTGCATTGTGAGTAGGAAGTTAGCTCAAGAGTTTGTTCACCATGAGGTGGAGTAACGGCTGAGTCTGATCCGAATGCCAGATCCGAACCCATACGTTGAGGAAGAATGAAAAATGGATGACACAGATGGAATGTTATGGTAAGTATACAACTTTTTTTTGTAGCTACAGTTGTGTCTGCATGGTTTGTAATGTATAATGTTTGCAACTGAAATTGTGTCTGTATATTTTATTTTAATTTGTATAAATGTAAGATTGTCATACACAATAATTTAATAAAGATGTTTCTTGTTTTAAAAAAATGTTCCTTTAGGGCAGTTAGCCTAGTGTTCATCTATGAAAAATGGGAAAAAATGACTACCAGAGCCCTGACATGTATGTATTTTCTCCATTTTCCATAAAAGTCATAGTCCTCTTTGATAAATATCTTCAACTTTTTGCTAGGATTTCTTTGTATGGCCTTCTTGCATGTTTGATCTTTTAGACAGTGGTATCCTGCTACATTAAAATAAATCTTAATGTAAAGGTTGGCAGGATACACAAAATAATTGTTTATCTTGACAGTTAATATTCCCAGTTCCAGATTCCCTTCAGATGCTCTTGCAACAAGTACTACTGTACACCTGCATCATAAGGCACTAGGACTGCCTGGCAATATTCTTTCCACATGTCTGTGGACTACCCATCTACCTCCCTGCGTTAGCAACTGTACAGTTCAAAGTTCAGTCCATCCACCCACCCAATATTTTCTGCTGTTTTGACTAGACTTAAACTCTAATACCCAGTGTTGGTGTCTGTTTTACTTATTGGAAAATTGTTTACAATTTTTGTAAAGTATGGCTTCCTTATCCCACAGGTGCTGTCGTGTTAAGTAGATCACTCAAATAAATGCTATCAAAAGTTAAAATACTGCATCGATGGATCCTGACAATATCCCTAGACACCCCTTAACTAACATGAAGCACTGTTACCCTAGCAGCACTTTTCAACCTTCTCCTCCATACAGGTTTTCTACCTAGCAAATGGAGAACAGCTACAGTCATTCCCCTGCATAAGGGAAGACCTTCCACAAACCAAGGCAGTTACAGACCCATAAGTCTGACCAGCCTCGTATGCAAGGCTATGAAAAGTCTCATCATATAACTAATCAATAAGGATGTAGGAAACGCCCAAACACTGGAGCCATCTCGGTTTGGATTCGTCAAGGGCAGGTCATGCTTACTGAGTCTGGTGGACTTTTTTGAAAAGGTCAAAGCAATGGATAAAGGCAGAATAGTATATACCGCACACCTCGACCTGGCCAAAGCTTTGACCAAAACCCCCCTCCCCTCCCCAGCATAGTAGAAAAGCTAAGTAAACTGGGAATAAACCCCCTATGTCATCTGCTGGATTGCCAGATAGGATGCAGGAAATCAAAATTGGTCTCTCTGTGGAGGCAACATCCCCTATCACTAGTGGAGTCCTCCAGGGCTCTGTGCTGGGACCTCTCCTGTTTGGCATTTACTTCTCTGAAGTAAAAGTCATTACCAAATAGCTCTGACTGACTTAAGTTTGCAGGGGAATACAAGCTGGGAATAGTCATTTAATCCCCAAATGACTTGGCCATCCTGTAGGAAAGTATGTCTCAAATAAGTAACTGATGCGAAACTCATGAAATGAAACTAAATGCCAAAAAAATCCAGTATTGTACCCTTTGTGAAATCCACTACCCCAAGAACTATCACATTATCAATATTAAAGATGCATGCTGCAAGGAGAGAGGATTATTTGCTGGATCAACAGAAGAAGGTGGGACACATGGAAGATTGCAGTGTTTAAAAGACATTTTGGTTGATGAAGAAATGGTAACTGAAAGTTGGGTAAGGATGCCGGAAGGGGACGAAGTAAGAAATAACTTTAAAAAGACTGACATCCGAGCTTTTTCATTTTGCTACCATGGAATAAAAGATCTGGAGATCTAAGAATGCATATGAAAGAAATGATAAATGATGTCTTTCAGTTTGTGTGCGATATAAATTGGAGGCATGATTAGGAGACTTCATTAAAAGTTATTCTCAAATATAAGCAGCAGTATGAAAAATACCATAGTAGGAAGACTTGATGCTCACCATATGGATCACTGCAGCAGTGACCTTTGCAATATGGGCTATATTTTGCTAAGGATAAACAGCCATCCAGCATCCAAAGCTTTCAGGGCATCTTCTGAGTGTCCAAATGTTAGCTCAGGTTTTTTTGGGGGTTTCTTATTCCATTATGGGAATGGACCCTATTCCTGAGTCAGGGTACAAATTTAGTTCAGGAGATTAAAATTGCTACTAGGGCTAACTAAAAAATCTACCACTATTCCATTTGATGACTTTCAGAAATATGCCACTTTTACTGAAAGTCATCAAATGGAATAGTGACAATTGTAGATTTTTTAGTTAGCCCTAGTAGCATTAATATTGTAATTTAGCAATTTTTGTGATATATATATATATATATATATATATAGATATATAGATATATATATATATATATATATATATATATATATATATATATATATATATTTTTTTTTTTTTTAAAAATGAGTTTTGCAAGTTTAATCTGGTTTACAGCATTGTAATATTGTATTTTGCTTGAGAAGTATAGGTTTTAATACTGTTTAAATATTGTATTTTTAATTTGATTTTTATTCTTTGGTTAATTGGTTAGCTTATTGAGTAATTGATAATTTACATAAGGGTATATAGGTATTTGTTACACGTTATTCTGGGTCTGATGAAGGTGGAACATTTGTACCACTGAAAGCGTTTACCATATTAAAGATTTTGTTGCTCTAGCAATACGCTACTTGTATTTGCTTATTCCAGCTTTCTCCCACCACTCCACTTGCTGTTTTCTTTTATATTTCAGTAGTTTCTTTGTTTTTTGGTTTTCTTGTTGGACGTCATGGCGAGTGGGAGTGGAGATGGTGAAAGCGGATCGCAACCATATTTTTCGTTACCATCTGAAGAACTCAATGCTACTATGGGTAACAGTAATAATAAAAACCCCAGCGAGGCGAATGCTGTTGGGAATTTGACTTTATTGGTTAACATGCTTCTTGGGAAAGTAGAGGCGCTTTCCCAGAAATTTGAACAAGGCACAAGAATGTTTAACACTCCAAGTCTGGCAGAAGTGCCAGGTCAAGGGCTTGCTATTCCTCGTACTAGCAATAGGTATGCTAGTCCTCGTACCAGCGATGAGCAGCTTTGTTCGCCTTCAGGAAACATTAGAGAAGGCGCACAGGAAGCTAATATTGTTCCTAGGCATGAAGCCAACGCAGTGGGGGAGCGTTTTGCTGGAAACAATGCATCCAACGTTGATAATGGTATCCCTAGCATGGCTGGCTTTTTAGAACACAAGGATTTTTTCATTAATACAGTAAATGACCAAAATGGAGTTAATCAACGTCGTGATGTGAGTAATATAACAGTTTTGCTTAACTCATTTGACCAAAAGCTTTTTAAATGTCGCAAACTGCAGCTTGAGGTTGCCTATCTAACCAAATGTTTAGATAAGAAAATTATCCCTAAAGGGCTTAGACAGTGGCGTTACCCTGCGGGATTAATTGCTGAATCTGCTTTTCATAAGGAACTTTTGGCATTATTTGATAGGCAAGCGGCTGAGTTTATCAAAGCTCTGGTCAGTTTTTATAATGCAGAAATTGCTACCATTAAAACTGAACTTGAAATAATGGAACATTCTATTTGTGGGGATTCGAGCTTTGGACAGTATAAATATGACTATTGTAGAATTTATTCAAGTATTGATGCTACCATTAATAAACTGTTAGCAACTAAAAAGAAAAAAATGGATAGGGATGTACAGGCATATGCTCAAAACAAGGCATACCCTGCCCCCCTCCAGTCACACACATGAATGCTATTCAAGATCACATGGGTTCTAGGTCTGACCATGTTCCTAGTCTTAATAATAATAATGGTTCCAATGAGGTTACTAATTCTAATTCCCACTTTGAGGAACCATTATGTAGAAGTGAAAGAATAAGAAACAATCAAACACAATCTAATCATCAGCAGGTGAATGATGTTAATGGTCCTATTCCAACTGTTAATAACCAGGTTTTTCAAGTGGACAGGGAAGTAAACCACAACAATTTGAACAATCAGCCGAACCTGAGACGGCAGGGGAACTGGAGGAACAATCGGAGGAACAAGAGGAGGAGATAACACCAATTGCACCAAATGAACCAAATATCTTGTTAAGCACACATAGTGACTTTAAAATTTTCAACAATACTGCCTTAACTGTTGATCAAAATATGGTTGACTTTTTTGCTAAGGGTCTTTCTTTTGTCCCCCATCAAAAAACTAATTTTGTAAAAATGATTGTTGATCTTAAAATGTACGTTCGCAAATTGAATTTAGCTGTTCTTATGGGGACTAATTCTACACTTGTGAACTCTTTAAGAGTTTCTAGTTTGTTTAACCCCCCCTCCCCTTGTCCCCACATTAATGTCATTTGAAAAAATGTGTGAGATCGATTTAAGAAGACTATCAGACCAAAATGCCCATGTAAGCTTATTGCACACTAATATCACCTCTGAGGAGAAACATTATATTGATTTGATAAATAACTGTGGCATTAGACTCATGAAACCAGACAAGGGAGGGGGCATGGTGTTTATGAATCAGTCTACTTACATTAGAAAGATGCGTGAACATATGGATTCTGAGGTATACACTCTTGCTAGTTTAAATCAGGTCCATTCTGCATACCGGAATATTAGAAGTTCCCTTGATAATTTATTCCTTGAAGGGTCTATTGATATAGACACCTTTCAGTATCTCTCTATGGCAGCACCTAGAATCCCCAGCATCTTCGGGGACCCGAAATTACATAAGGATATTAGGGACCCCCCATTTAGACCTATTGTTGATGGTAGGGGTTCGATTACATTTGCCTGTGCTAAGTTGGTTGACAGCATTCTCAAACCACTTATTAACCAGGAAACACAAATATGTCGTGACTCATGGAGTTTCTTGGATAACATTAACAACTTGGAGTATAAGGATAACAACATTTTTGTCACGATTGATGTAAAAGATCTTTACACGGTAATTCCTCACCAATTGGGTATAGAATGGGTGAGAGAATTCATGTTGTCCAAGAATGCAGATCATGATAAAATATGTCTGATTGAAATTCTTTTAGATTTGATTTTGTCTAACAATTACATCATGTTCGACAAAAACATTTTTTTGCAGAACAAGGGGGTGGCCATGGGGTCTCCCTGTGGCGCTAGTTTCGCTAATAGTGTCATGGCATATTGGGAACATAATTTCTTGTTTCCTGATAGTGTATTTCAAGAAAATGTGTTGTTGTACACCAGATACCAGGACGATATGTGCCTGGTATGGCAGGGTAACATCAACTTGATTGAAGGATTTATACAACACATTACTAATAAAACTGATTTTCTGTAATTCACTTATCAAGTAGGGGTTGATAATATAACATATTTGGATGTGCAACTGAGTAACGACAGATATAATAAACAGTATAAAGCTTCCATTTACAGGAAACCAACCTACTCCAATGCTTTCTTGTATTATACTAGCGAACACCCTCACCACCAGAAAAAAGCAGTTGTCAAAGGCCAGTTGGTGAGGGCTGCAAGAATGGTCACCGAAGATGTTGACTTTGACTTGGAATGTGACAAGTTAAAGTCCATGTTCATGAGTAGGGGGTACCCCATTAGATTACTTCGTGAGATACTCACAGAAGTTAAAAATAAGAGAGCAATGGGTTTGTTTAAACCTATTTTGTCCAGTAGAGCACGTATGGATGATGTTCCTATTGATACTAATCAAGTTGCACGACAGAATGAGACAATTGGCGAAGGAAATACACTATTACACCTCAGTTTCCTGTCTACTTTTTCATCTGTGACTGCAAGAGTCAAGGAGATTTTTATTAAAAACTGGGCAGTAATTTTGGAGGAACCATCAATTCGCACTAAGCTAGGTATCAGACCCCGCTCCCCTTTTAGGAGGGGTTTGAATCTTAAGAATATGTTGGAAAAACATCAGAATGACCATCTAGGTAAGAACCAACAGGCACATAAAGGTATGCGTAAATGTGGGCATTGCACACAATGTAAGTACATCAAAGTGACTACTGATATTAACATTAACTATAAACAGTACACAATCAATGGCTCCTTTAATTGTGAGTCTAAAGCTGTTGTGTACGCAGCTTGCTGTCAAGTTTGCCCCTCATTTTATATAGGCAAGACCGAGCGGAAACTAAGGTAGAGAATATATGAGCATTATTATGCAGTTAGTAAAGGAGACGTCAACAATGCTCTTGCATGACATATCTTGCAATTTCCAACACATGTGTTTTTATTTCTTGTTGTACATCAAACATCTCTAGACCCGAGAGGTGGGCCTTGGCAACTATTATTAGAACAAAATGAGTTGTACTGGCAAATTAAAACGGCTGCATATATTTTCCCCGGTCTAAACGAATATGTGTCTATTAAAAGTGTTTTAAAATTGAAAGCTTTAAATAGATAACACATCAATTTTTGTATATAAGATATTAACTTAGTAGAATATTAATTTGATGTTTCATCCTTGGTATGCAGAAATATATATAGAGATTTTTATCAGCATATTGATTTTTACTTATATATTAGTGTAATAATGATTAGATTTTTGTTCTTGACCAGCATGCAATTATTAAATGTATTTTTATATGTATTTTCATTTATCATTTTTTTTATATTTTTTACATGACTATATCAAGCCATATAACTTAATTTATGTTTGTATAATTATTCATAGTTTTTTGTTTTTTATTTTCATTTATTTTTCTTACATTCCTGTGCCACTTTTATTGAAAGTCATCAAATGGAATAGTGACAATTGTAGATTTTTTAGTTAGCCCTAGTAACATTAATATTGTAATTTAGCAATTGTTGTGATATATATATATATATATATATATATATATATATATATATATTTTTTTTTTTTTTTTTAAACGAGTTTTGCAAGTTTAATCTGGTTTACAGCATTGTAATATTGTATTTTGCTTGAGAGAATAGGTTTTAATACTGTTTAAATATTGTATTTTTAATTTCATTTTTATTCTTCGGTTAATTGGTTAGCTTATTGAGTAATTGATAATTTACATAAGGGTATATAGGTATTTGTTACACGTTGTTCTGGGTCTGATGAAGGTGGAACATTTGTACCACTGAAAGCGCTTGCCATATAGATTTTGTTGCTTTAGCAATACACTACTTGTATTCGCTTATTCCAGCTTTCTCCCACCACTCCACTTGCTGTTTTCTTTTATATTTCAGAACTTTCAGTTCTTTGCTTTACTGTTTGACTGTCCACTGCACCAAGACTGTTCATAGCACTAATTTGTAGCTCATTGCAGGCTACAGGGTATCTACATTTTCCCATGTTTAGGTAAGTTGATTATTTTTATAGGTTTATAGGTAGGTACTAGGCTATTGGCCCTATGGCCTATTTAAGCCTAGCCAAAGGTACCCTCGCTTTCGCCACCCAAGAAAATTATTTTCCTGTGACACTGTCGAGTAGAGCCACAGAAGTGATCCCCGGGGTGAATTTCCCATCTCCCATCCAATCATCAAGATTTTTCTTGAAGAGCGCTAATAAGGAGCTTTGTTTGATTTAGATAGGTAGTTTGTTCCAGAGTATGGGAAGTCTCTGGGACAGGAATCTATCCCTCCAGTGTGTTCTGTTTATTGTGATGACAAGGTTTAGGTCTGTAGATAGACCGTGTAGTTCATAGGGATTGGGATTTCTTTAAGTGGAGCATGTCTAAAAGCTCTGGGTTTGACATAGCTTTGTGTGTTAGGCAGAGATCGCCTCTGAGTAGGCGATATGCAATGGAGTAAAGCTGCAGTTTTTTGAGACTGTCTGCATAGGGCATCTGTTTGAGGCTGGTAATCCTCTTTGTGAGGTATTTCTGTGGCCTTTCCAGTTGTTGTAGATGTCTTGTGAGGTACATACCAAAAGGGGCATTGTACTCTATAATGGGTCTAATGAGTGACGAGTAGAGGGGAACAATTACCTCTTTTTTCCTGGATGAGAAACCTTTTGTGATGAGGTGTGCCATGTAGAAGGATTTCCTGACTACTGTGGCGATGTGATTATCAAAGGAGAGACTACTGTCCACCTGTGTCCCAAGGTCTCTTTTCACACTTTCAGTGCTAAGTAGACTACTGCCTATGTGGTAGTTCATGGGTACTGAGTGTTTACCAAAAGGGATGACAATGCACTTTTTGGCATTGAGCTTGAGGCCATGGCTTTCACACCAGGCATCTGTCTCAGCGAGGCCCTTTTGTAGGATGTCCACATCTTTTGGAGTTTTGATTATGGCTCCTAGTTTGCAGTCATCTGTGAACTTCATTAGCCAAAGACTTTCTGTGTTGGCCTGTACTTCAGAGAAGTAGATACCAAACAGGAGAGGACCCAGGACTGAACCCTGTGGTACTCCACTTGTCACTGGTCTGAAGTTGGATTTGGAGTCTGCTATTTTCACAGTGTGGGTTCTGTTAGTGAGCCAGTTGGCAACTCATCTTGTGACATAGGGATTTATACCTAGTTTAGTGAGTTTATCTATAATTCCAGAGCGGGGGATGGTGTCAAAAGCCTTGGCAAGATCTAGATAGGCTGTGTGAACCACCTTTCCCCTCATCTATGGCTTTGGTGACCGCTTCAAAGAAGTCTATCAGGTTTAGGAGACATGATCTGCCTTTTACAAACCCGAACTGGGTGGGGTCCTGAGTTTGGAGATTACCAATGTCATTGTTTATAAGTTCCATGATGATATGTTCCATAGCCTTGCATACCAGGCTCGTTAGGCTAATGGGGCGGTAGTTTCCGGGGTCTGTGGGGGCTCTCCCTTTGTGGAGTGGGTTAACGGTCTCTGTGCGCCATTCAGTGGGCACATAGCCTGAGGTGAGGCTATGATTGAACATGGTACTTAGGTGGGGTGCCAGTTCATTCTGTAGTTCATGTAGAACACAGCCTGGGATGTCGTCAGGTCCCATGGATGCTGTGTTCTTGGCTTTAGATGGTGTGTTTTTTACCTGTGCAGCCGTGATTATAGGAACTTTGCATTCTTTTGGTATAGAGATGGGCCCTTTAGGGGATGACGGGGGTAAAGTTAGCACTGAACCTGTCTGCCAGGATGTTGGCAATAAAAGTTGGTTCTGTATATTTAGTGCCATTGTGCTGTAACCCGGAGCAGATCTGATTGTTGCCATTGAGATTCTTGACATAGCTATAGAATGCTTTGTGGTTGTCTTTAGAGTCCGTGGCGATTTTGTTTTCATAACTAGCTTTGGAGGATTTTATGAGGGATCTCAGCTTCTTACTGAGGCTGACCAGGGAGTTGCTCCAGTCATGGGATTTTACTCTTTTTTTGCAACAGTTTCTTTCTTCTGTTGTAGAGTTTGTTTATGGCAGGGGACCACCAGATTGGCTTCCTTTTTTGGAGGATAGCATCTTGGTTCTGTTAGGGATTGCACGATCCTTGCACTCGTGTAAGTGCTTATAAAGTGCATTTGTGTAGGATTCAGCAGTCATACCTCTATTGTCCGTCAGCATGGGTGTCATGAAGTTTGCCACTTCTGTCTTAAGAAGTGTGAAGTTGGCTTTGGAGAAATGTTTTACTGTGGTTTCCCTAATGGGGGGTAAGGGAGGGATGTGGATGTCTAGGGTGATTAGCTTGTGGTCGGATCTGACCAACGAGGAATTGACCTCTGGTGTGGAGCACCGGTTGCCCATGTTGGTAATAACCAGGTCTAGGATATTGCTACCCCTGGTGGGGGTGTGGATAAGTTGATCCATGGCATTGGAATTTACGAATTCCAGAAAACGTTGAGCACAAGAGTTTGTACATGAATAGTTTTCCCAGTTAATGGTAGGGTAGTTGAAATCGCCCATTGTTAGGTTGTACCCTAATATTTTCCAGTGTATTAAGAAATGAGGAGTGGGAATCCTGGGGCATGGTGGGGGATCTGTAGCAAGCTACAGTATGGATTGCGGTCTTGCCCAGAGTTAGTTGCACTTGGATAATGTCGGATGCATTATGCTGAGCAACTAGCCTGGAGGTGTGGATATCCTTAATGAATATGGACACGCCTCCGCCTTTAGTGTTTCGGTCCAGGTTAGGTGGCCGAAAGGTGTGGTATGAATTATAGCCTGGTAATGCAGGGGTACTCTCTGGAGCCTTGAACCAGGTCTCTGTCACTGCACAGATGTCGATGTTCTCCATTTTAAGGAGTGCCTCGAGTGAGTGCATTTTGAGGTTTAGACTTCTAGCATTGAGTAGCAATACCTTCAGATTCTTCTTGCCTGTACCTGTTAGGGTGGTGAATTTGTCATTTGAGCATTGCCTAAAAAAGGCTCTATAGGGGTGGCTAGAGCCTTAGCCAGTATCCAGAATCCCAGGGGCGACAGGTGCAGGCCATTTCTGCAAAGCATCGAGGTTTGTCGACCATGTCATCCCAAGCAGACAGATACTGGATCCCCTTAGAATGACACCAGAAGCTTAGCCGATTGTTGAAGTCAATAATTTTGTCCTTGTACTGTGGTATCATTCTAGGTGATGGCAGGATGCTACTCAGGGCTAGGGTCATACCTGCCTGGGCTACAAGATCGGACAGGTCCTCCATGTCCCTTTTCATGTAGTCCAAGGAGGTACGTCTCAGGTCATTCACACCAACATGGACAATGACAGAGTCATATTTGTACTTGTTGTGGAGTGACCTGAGTGCATGCGTTATGTGGCGGAGCCTGGCACCCGACAGGCAGCTGACAGTAACGTTCCACTCACCAGGCTAAACAAGGAGAAAATCAGTGTGCCTGACAATAGAGTCACCTATGACTAGAGTGTTGGGTAAGTTGTTATGCTTTATGGGCTGTGGTTGAGTGGCACACTGAGTTTGTGGACTGTGTGTCATTTGGGTTGTGTTGGGGGGTGGAGGTTGCTTGTGTTTCTGCTTTGGAGGTCCCTGTTGCTTGGGCAGGTTTTTACTGAGAGCCTCCGCGAATGTAGGTGTGTGTTTTGTGTTTCTATTTGTGTGTTTTGGTGGTGTAGGTTTTGAGGGACTATGTGCCGAGTGTGGTGTGGTGCAAGTGTTTACCTTCTCTTGACTGCCTAGTCCAGTCTTGGGTGAAGAGAGCTTTGCTTCCAGTTTGGCTAAATAAGTGCATCTCTCAGAGGTTGTAGTGTTGGGTGGTAGGAGGACAGGGTTGTCTGTGTACATGAGGCAATTACTGCATTGCCCCAAGATGCCCAGATTCATCAGGTAGATAGGAGAAAACACCGGGAGCTGACCCTTAGACATGCCTGGATAGGTGCTTATTTGTTAAGTACTAGAAACTGTTTTCCTGTAGAAAGTGAGGAAAGTTGAGTGCTGTAGTAATTTGTAGCTTATTTAGTGCTTACAATAAGTTCTGAACAAGTGCTGAGCTCAAAGAAACAGACGAGTGCTGAAACAAAAAACTGGCTAGTTCCAAGAAACAAAATTAAGCTAGGAAGGCTTCCCTCCGACACAGAAAGGCTTGGGGGCCTAGAAGCCTACAAATAGTCCTGGACACAGCAAATCTATATCCAGACTAGACTACCTACAGGAGAAGCAGGAAACAAGCTTAGACATATATATTTTTTTTTTTTTAGTGGAAAGAGAGAAAGGAGTAGCAGAAACTAAGCTGATTGGCCTTTTCAAATGTTCTCCCTGTATTGGATAGAATGAGGTAATGACACTAGATTGGGAGGAGGGTCCCAGATCAAATTTACAGAAGGGTCGGGCAACTGCAAAGCCACCAACTATAAGAACACCATACCAATAGGGAGGGAGGGAAAAAACTGCAGAAATGTTTCTCACAGCAGAAACGCAGCGGTGAGCCTTTAAATGAAAGTTTTAAACAGCTAAAGGAGCCTCTAGAGAAAGAGTTTAACTGCAACAAGTTATCAGAAACAAACAACCCAACAGATACTTAATAAAAGTGGACAATTTCCAGTTAGTACCTCACACACAGTGAAACTGGCTAGAAAAATATACAGTACACAAAGTGCTTATAAATAACTTGAAAAAATAAGCAAAAAAACCAGGATACTTAATGTTATATATTATAGAACCGAGTTTGCTCAGTGTCCTTCCTTCGATTAGCTCAGAGTGAAAACATTTTTGCAGATTCTTTTTCAAGGTGTCTGGAATCTCTCTCTTGAGTGAGAGATCTTTTTACAGACAGATTCTAAGAGAACCTTCAGAAGCCTTTCTGGACTCCGTCACACAGGATTGTGTTCCTGGGATGTCAGCTAAACATCTCGGTTCAAAGATTTGTACTTCCGCAAGAAAAATTTAATCTTTGTCAGTTTCTAAGGTTTTCCACTCGGGCTTCAGTTACTGTGAGAGAATACCTCAGAATTTTGGGTCTCATGGCATCTGTGATTCTCATGATACCCCCGGCAATACTCACTAAGAGTAAGGTACAGTGGTATCTGAAATCTCTTTGGTCCCAGCATCAGTACCACTTATCTTTACAGATTCCTGTGCTGGGATTAGTCAGAAGAGAAATCTTTTGTTGTAGATGACAGATATCCTTAAATCCTGGTCTCATCTTCTCCCTTCCAGCTCCAAAGCAGTCAGTTACGACAAATGCTTCAGACTTTGCTTGGGGAACAGTTTCAGGAAGGATAAAAGTGCAGGGGCTGTGGGACATTAAGGGCAGATGCAACAGTATCAAGGAGATGCTTGACCTGATCAAGGCACTGAACTCTCTGAACCACCTTTAGTCCTTGAGAACTCTTCAAGTGGTTACAGAAAATACCACAGTTATGTGGTACATCAAGCAAAGGAAAACCAGTTCATATACCCTTTGCAGACTAGCCATGTTAGCTTGGGATATAGCTTCATGGCACAGTTTCACTTTGCAGGCATCCTATATTTCATTGGAGCAAATTTGTGTGGCAGACAAGCTGAGCAGGATCACGGCAAACCCTCATGAATGGAAACCAGAGAGCCTTCTAAGATTTAATCCATCTGTGGGGATTTCAAATAGACCTCTGCCTTCTCTCTGCCAGTTAATTGTTCAAAGTTCTGTTCCAGGACTCCATGCAAAAAGGCATGGAAAAGACAGATGTCTTTCTTTTTCCTTTGGACAGAAATGTTCCAGTATGCCTCTTCACCCCTTCCAGTATTATCCAAGGTACTTCTGAAGATTCAGAAGGAATCTCCAAGATCATAGTGGTGGCTTCCTTCTGGCCAAAGCAAACCTGTTTCTCTCTCTCTCTCGGAAATGGCCAGGGCCAACTAAGACCAGCTTCCTCATATACTCCATCTACTCACACAAGACCAGGGGAGTTTGATACACCCCAACATTAGCCCTCTTCAGTTGCCTGCCTAGATGATAGGGTCTTGATTCCTGTTAGGGTATGTGTAGCCAGTACTAATAGAGCCAAGAAAGTCTGCTACTACAAAGTCGCACATTTGCAAATGGTAAAGGTGTTCTAGTTGGTGCCAGCAACCTAACCAGTGAACACCTAGCCCTGAATAGTTGTTGGTTTCACAATGTTTGTGTTGTACTATTGTATGGCCTTTATTATTCCGCTGTCAAGGTTAATTTATTGCCATTTCACCATGTCTGCTCTTGGATCCACCTAGTTCAGTGCAGTCATGTCAGAAATGTACTTTGAAAGGGGTTTTGCATAAGAGGCCTCCTAGAAAAGCAGTAGCCCTCCTAGGGATCTTAATTTTGTGTTACACAAGCTTAAGACTTGCTGCATTTGAACCAACTAATCTAGTTGTCTTGAGGTTCTTAATGTGGAAAACAGTTTTACTGATTGCTGACATCTGCAAGAAAGTTATCTGAGTTGCAAGTTCTTATGGAGAGTCATTCCTATGCATTTTCCACAAGGGCAGGGTTTCTTTGAGAACTAATCCTCCTCTTATGCCTAAAGTGGTATGAGTTTATTTTAAGCCAAACTATCCATCTCCTAATTTTTTTTTCCTGAACCTAAAATTGAGGGACGAAGGATACCCCATTCCTTGGATGTCCACAGACATGTTACTATCGTGACAGAACTAAATTTCTCGGATCTTTGGATCAGTTCATTTCTTGTGAAGGTAAGGAAGGATAACTAGTGTCAAAACAGACTACTTCCAAATGATTGTGCTATTATCCCCCCCCTTTTTTTTTTTTTTTTACTCACCATAATAAATCTGTTCCATGCAGGGTCAAGACTCACTCTACCCAAGGTCTTGGCTTCATCAGTGGCTTTTTGGAAAGGGTTGGTTCTAGAAGTTACTGTTTGGTCCTCTGCCCATATTTGTACAAAGCACTATGTTTGATACCACCTCTAGGTCTAGCTGAAGCTTTGCTAGGATCATTACCCAGGAGCTGCTGGATCCTTCTCCTTCCACCTCCCAAATATATTTGGATAAGATGATCTATGCGTATAGCTAAGGCTATTGCAGCAATGATTACTGTGAAGAACATAGTACAGTTGTGTAAGTTGAACTTACAATAACAGCAGAAGTTCAAAAGATCACTGCTGCAGTAGCTGCTCTCTTTCCCTCCCTCCCTCCTCCACCCCCCTTGTTTTTTGGTGTTTTTTAAAAATGCTAGGGTGTGCGCATATATTATTTGTTCTTAGCATTTCCCTTTCAGGGCTCTGCCTCTCTCTTCCTGCTGTCAGGACAGCTCTGAAGAACTTGGCATCCAAACTTGTCTTTTAGTCAGCTGAGCTCAAGCTGCTTGACAGTTTGGGTGTATGGACGGTACCCTGAAGCTTTGGAAGCTGGCCAGCTGTTGTATCCTTGGTAGCTTGAGCTCATTTGAACATATACTGTTATGGTAAGTTCAGCTTAAACAGTTATACTTTGCTTTTGTGGGGAAAAAATTTCCACTTGGGGCAAAAAATTTGCTTTGTCTATAAGATTTAATTTTTTAGGATAGAAAAAGTTAACTGTGACATGACTTTTGAACACATTTAAATGTGAACATTATTTTTTATGGTAAAAAGTTAACTAATATTTTTAGCACAGAATAATTTAGTTTATTTTACTTCTGGGCTTAGGTTAAGTGTTTAAAGTGCTTTTTACTGTGTCTTAATGGGAGAAAGTTATTCTTTTTATAACTTTCCTGTTTCAGTGACTATTGTTGCCTTGCTTCCCCAGGAATTGGTCACCTTTTCAGCTTAATCATTGGAGCAGTCTACCAGTTCTTGCCCCCCCTAGGTCACAAAATGAAGAACATTTTGAAGCAGCTTTTGCCACTGCAGCAAGCTGCTAAAGTGCCTCAGCCACAGGTGGCTGACTGCTGTGGGCAAAATTGGTTCCTTGGACCACTCCTCTTTTTCCATGGGTCCTGCTTGTTGCTCTTGGAATGCCCTTTGTGGGCAAAGGAGAGCCACTCATGTCAGTCTTGGGAGAAGGTGCAGTGTGAGTCACTGTACGCAGCCAGAAATCTATGTCCATCCCTAGGGAGGTTTTTCATGCAAAAGTCGGTCCATTTCTTGAGAAATGTTTGTCAAAAAGAAAGAAAATAACTTCTGTTTCTGTTACTCTGCACATGAGTAATATATTGGGCTTAGTGCAGGCTCTTGAACCTTTCAGTGTAGCTGTTTCTGGCAAAAAAAATGGGATTCTTCATTTTCTGAAGACTCGGATTTTGTCTCATCTCCAGAGATGTCTGCTTCTGAGGAAAGTATGGGTTTGGCCAGTACTTTCGAAGGATTCTTTTTCATTCTGGAAATAGTTTTAGAGAACCAGTTGTGTACAGTGGGAAAAAACATGATTTTTCACAGGCCCTCAGGAAGTAGTAGTAGTATTTGTTAAAACTGAAATTTCCAGAACCTACACCTGTTACTCCTCTTCTGCCTGCACTGGAGGAAACTTTTTTTCACAGACTGCAGTTTCCCTGATTGCCAGCCCATCACTACCTCTGCCCCCAAACAAATTTGCTGATAAGCAATGTAAAGTTCGTAAATCTTTTGTTTTTGTACATTCCATCCCAGATCAATTTCAGCTTTTCATAAATTTGAGAGAGGGGTACATTTCTCTGCAACATTTGTTTTTAGAATTGTCAGCCGTCACGCTTGTATATTTAAGTTCATGCTTGCCTTTTGTGAGAATCTGGACTATTTTGCCATCTGTTGCTGCTTGTGAGGAGAAATTTGGTTTCTTCTGTCACTCGGGTGACTAGCCACTGTTTGAAATATGCATATGATTCTACTGATGCCACCTCCAGGACTCCTCCTGCCACTGAAACTGTTATGAAAAGGTTTGTCTGGCTGTCTTCTCAGGACCTCGAAGCCGAGGTCAGAAGTGAAGTTTTTCATTTTTCCTTGGATAGAGAGCTGTTTTTGGACCTTTTGCTGCAAAGGTCATTAAAAAATGTGATGAGAGGAAAGCTGATTCAAGGGAACTCTCAGATTTTTTCAACCCTTCTCTTCCTCCAAATTAATCAAAGTATTCAATGTTCCCAGTACAACTTTCTTAAAAAGGAAATACAGTGCCAGCAAGCTGCTGGTAAGCAAATGTTTTAAAAGTAATAGCAGTGAGGTTCCAAAAAAAGAATACAGGACACCCCTCCCCAGAACAACGAGGAGTCTTAAGTCAAAATGTCTATACGAAAGACTTTGTCCCCCCCTCCCACCCTGTCATTTCTTTAATTCTCCTATAATGTCTGAACTTCATTTCTGTTTGGCAATAAATTTCAGATGTATAGATTCCGGGAGTAATCTATCAAAGTTATAAGTGGCAGTGGGAGTCTTTCTTTTTGTTAGATTCTTCATCTGCTGAACCAAACTGACTTAAACAATGCATCTTTATTCCTCCCTCAGTGAAGGAGGAAGAGTCTTTTAGATCTGCTTGCTAAGGTGATTTTATATCTGAACTGATCCTTTAACTCTCATTAGTCCTGTCAGCCTCTGGGTTGTACGTGGGATATCAGACCTGACTGTCAAGCTTTCTGGATTGCATTCATCTTTAAATTGTAACAGTTTTTTTAAGTGCTCTGCTTTTGTTTTCCATGTGTTGCAGTAACATTATTATCATAGTGGCAACTGTTGTGTGCTTGTTTTCTTTGGAATTATTTATTTTCTAGCTGAAATTGTCAAGGCAGAGCTTCTTTTGGCATTCTGAAACTTATTTTCCTTAAACTTCACTCTCCAGCTTAATGCCATGTTAGTTAACAGTGCTAAAGTACAGCTGGAAGTATTGAAGCATGGTAGGATGTTTGCAGGGACTTTTTTCATGTCCTTCAACTCCGACAGGATACAGATACTATAAACACATTGGTATTAAGTTTTGTAATCTAATCAGTATTGCAATGGGTGTTCTGCTGTTTTATATGGCAGTATTTTTCAAAGAGTTGCAGTTAAGTTTCTTCAGTGGTGAAAGGTTGTATTTGTGATGTGCTGCTGGCAGACGTGTACTTGCTCAAGTTGAATTTTTAAATGATAGTGTGTTTTTTCTGGGAGTAGTGGCTCATTAATGTATTGTTTTCAGGCATGGAAGACTAAATATTATAGTTGTGCTGTGCATACCTCTGAACTGTCCAGAATATTGTAGAATGTCCCTGAACAGGTTCTCTGTCACACATGCATACACACACGTGTAACGCATGCGTGCAGTCATATGCACAAGCATGCGTGAAGTCGTATGCCCTTTTAATACAATACAGCTGCATACTTCATGATTCCCATGTACAGATCACAGTCTCTCTCTCTCTCTCTCTCTGTGTGAACTACTGCTAGCAGTATCCCCCCTCCCCCCGCAGTAGTGTCAAGAATAAGCTTTTGGTTCCTCATAAACTGCACTGTATAACTTGTCCTATAGTTTTGCACTATATTTCTGTAAAAAAAATATATATATACAGAAGAACTGAAAAGATCCCCCAAATTTCAGTCTTTTTCCCAGGAACGATTGCCTGTATGTATTTGGGTATGTGTAACATATGACACAGCTTCTGTGAGGATCATCTAATGTGTTAATTTCTAATTTCATATTCATAGCTAATTTTCAGATAGAGCTGTACCATTAATTAACATCCTCCCCTTTCATTCTAAAAAACAAGTTTAGCCATACACCTACTGCCACTCAAAACATTA